>NW_009799100.1:3057432-3086768 GCF_000213175.1 Neurospora tetrasperma FGSC 2508 | reverse complement strand
AACGATGGATTTTACCACTAAACCACTGGCGCTGTTGTTGTTGTTGAGGTGCTTACGGTGCTCTTGGACTTATTAGTGTTCATGCACGCTACCCGCTTGAGCTGTATGGGGAACAATGTATCATCAATGTTACCGTAACGCATACGCGAGAACATCGCGGACAAGAAATGGAAAATCCTACTTCTTGAACAAGATCATTCTGCCGGATATGTGGGGAATAAGTTTGTTCCGGTGCCTTGGAATGCAAGCTAGTTACAGTTGTGTGAGTAATGATGTAGAGCAGTAGAGAAGTTAATAGTGATGAGATATATAGAGGTACTATTTGCACCATCATATCTGGACGCCCTCTTATCTCGTGCAGTGAGAGACTATCTCAGGGTAAGTACTCCTTTCCAGTCTTGTTGCAATTCATCTCGTTCTCTCACTTGCAAGAAACTCTCAACGTACCAAACAAGTTCTAGCAAAAAAAAAATAATCCTCGTTCGGCGTGAGAGTTCAGACACGGCTACCTTTCCGAGGAAGGCCCGTATCTGGCCCAAGATATTTCTCTCCAATCTTAGCGCGGGTATCCTCCATGTCTAACAAACAGACACTACATGTGATTTGGACACCAGACAGCGCAGAGAACCTATCTCTCTCCCGAGTAGCAGTCCATCCGTCAATGATCACAAAACATTCATGTTGCACACCATGCTTGCGACGACACATTTACATGAAATCGGGTTCAGTTCCCCTTATCACATTTTTTCCTTTTATTTGCTTTTCTTTTCTTCCTTCCCCTTCACAAGCTCCAAAGAGACACATAGCCTCTACTTTCTCCCTCTCCCTCTCTAAACCCCCCTCATTCTGTCCAAGCATCATACTCCTCCATCAACTTATTAAACCGAACCCCATTCGGGAACTTCTCACTGCCCAAATGCGTCGTATGCGCCCACGGCTTCTCCTCCAGCTCGGCTCTAAGCGACTTACTAAAGCACCTACTCCACCCACACCTCTTGAACTTGGTGACCACCTGCTCCCTCGTCTGTGGGTGCACCAAGTACGGCCTTTCGCTCATGTTGTCATACACGGTAGCCAGCTGGATCAGCTGCCCCAGAAAGGTGATGGTGCCGACGGTGCCCTGGTCCTGGTGGCGGATGACGGCCTCGGCGACGGCTTCGGCTTGGGATTGCGCGCCGCCGAGTTGGTGCTGGATGAGCTGGAGGGCGATGAAGCCGCCTTGGAACTCGAAGGAGAGTTGGGTGCTGGCGCGGGCGGCGGGGGTGGTGCCGATGTCGTGCAGGAGGCAGGTGAGGGCAAGGGTAGAAGGCGAGAGAGAAGAGGCGTGGGTGGGAAATTGTTGGCGGGCGATGATGGTTGCTTTTTTTTTGTTGCAATGTTTAATTAGTCTTGAGTACTAGGTGGGGAGTGAAGAGGATGAGGATGAGGATGGTAATGAGAGGATATAGCTTACCCCAGTGGAAAACTCGCATGGAGTGGTTGTAGGTCTCGATGGGAAGCTTCTCCTTGGCGTATTCTTGAACTTTGGCTACGATGGGATCATCGGATGGCCAGGCAATATCCGAGAGCGAGACGGGAGTGGGCTCGTTGAGGTACGGCTTTCCTTCGAAGATGGCATCGGCATCGACAGGCACAGCGGTCCAGCCGTGGAGGCCGACGGTATCGGTGTTGGGGCACATGGTGACGTTTGGTTTTTGGGGAATGATTTGGGACACAAGCAATCAAGTTATGTTCTTTAGTTCTGGATGTTGATATTTATTCTACCATGCTTGGCGAGGTGAACAATGAGCATTTATTTCACATATATCGTCGATCAAGAAGAACTGGGGAAGCTGACTCATCGTTTACCCACAGTCTTGGGTTCTTAACGTCGACCCGCCTCTCCCGGTGAAGCGATCCCCGTGGTTGGTCGAGATTTTCTAGATGTACGTAAGTATTCCGTAAATAATCATGGATGATACACGAAAAACCACGTGTATTATATTGTGGTTCCAATTGACGCCGTGATAGATTTGACGCTGGTGTGAGTTCGGGCAGTGACGGCGACTCGACGAGACTGCTGTGTTGGTTCTTCTGGAATAATACTCAGTGCTTTTTTGTCGTCTGTTGACATACATGCGACGCTTTTGCACTCTTCAATCAACATTCATTCGAAACGCCTTCAAGTAATGACCGCATCGTCATTAATGTCGATGGAGAGATTTGTCATCAAGACGTCAGTCGGAAACTTGTGATGCGATGTTATCACCAGGACGGTGGATTGGTTACGGGAAGACCTCTGAAACGACCATGAAATGGCCATTGGTGTAGGTAACTCAGTATCTAAGTGCTACATACAACTGTTATGGGAAACCCCAACAGTGGGTTCCGCGGGATGCGTCCGAGTGCATAGCGTGTGGGGATCACTAACTGCCTGTTTGAGGGCGGGTGACTTGACGAGGTTTTTACTTGCATCTTCCACAGACCATCTGCTATTTCCGCGGAGGACCAATTCAAGACGATTTGAACTATCAGCGATGGAACTTTGTGTTGTTGACTTGCTCTATGTTTATCATTTCTGTCGTTCAGCCCTCGCAAGTCGAGCTGGTACCATCCCGTATGCTCTTCACAAGACCAAGACAAACCACCATGAAAATCGCCTGGCGGAAACGTCCAAAAGATTACGGAAAGGGTGATAACAAGAGACAACTGGAAAGAAGAGAAACACACCTTCACGAGACGCTAGCTCTAGCAAAATTAGTGGCCACAAGCTAGGTACCATCAATTTTGCTGGTTAGCATGTGATGTTTACCTGAAACACCCATTAGACCTAGCCACAACCGCTATGTACGGTAACGGAATGAAAGTTACGAACTTCCACCTCTCATCACATCACACATACATACATGGCTTGCTTTCTCCTTCAGTATACCCCAGCGGAATAGTTCAATTCACTGATCTTGAACTGGGTCTTTGATCCGAAAATCTGCTTCCAATCTAGTAAATAGCTGGTAGAACAATGTTCCATCTAGTCCCCAGAAAAAATTCCGAAGTTTGCTTATCCTTGTTGATGTCGAAATAACCTGCCTACTCTTCCTCAACCACTCTCAAGCTCAAGTATATATCTCCCTCTCTCCAATCACACTTTCCACATAATATCTTTCCTCAGCTTCCATTTTTCCCTTTCTCAAATCCAATCCCCCGTCACAGCTCGCTAATCCAATCCTTCTCTACTATCGGCTAGACAACCCTTGTCTTGCATCATTGCTCACAGTAGCACGCCTTGCAAGTCTTCATAAAGTTATTATGGAACCCCTGCGCGTCGCAGTACGCATTGGCATTGCTGGCCATGCACAGCGCATCGAGCCGCGGGTCGGGGCACCTGGGGGTGCCGTAGTTGACCTGGACGGCGTTGACGTTGGGTTTCGCGGGACCCTCGGTGGCTTGTTGGGCAGTAGGCAAAGCAAGAGCTCCGGCGGTGAAGAAGCTGAGGAGGGTGATGAGGGCGTTGGAGGTCTTTGGCGGTGGAAGAGTTAGTCGAGGGTTGGTTATGGGGGCGAAGGTGAGGAAAGTGAGGTTTGGTCTTTTGGAACGCTGCAGATGTGCAGGAAGGGAATTGAGGTTTCACAAGACGGAGTTTACTTACCTTCATTTTGACGACGGGTCGTGTAGGGCGGGATAAATGTTCAATATGAACGTTGAATTGGGCTAGAAACTGTGGTCAGGTCCAAGTCTCGTGCGATCAAAAACACAGTCTGTATTCTGGATATTCAAAAGTCCAGATGGTACGGACAGAAGGGTTGGGGTAGTATAGATGAACGGGAGGTTGGCTGCGTTGTATGTGTCGTGTGTCATGTCGTTGTAGATGTCGTGTAATAGTAACGAATAGTGTATTGGCTGGGGATGATCCGCAGGGGAGAAGCAGGAGGCTCACCTAGTGGGCACGGGCAAGGTATGGTGATCGACGCTGTCAGGTATGAAGGAAATGATCTTTTTCTTCCCGAAACCAGTCTTTATAGATTGATGGTACAGGGAGGAGGCTTTTGTACCCAGACAATTGGGAGTTGTTGTTGCTTTTTGATATCCACTTGTAGAAGAAGAAAGGAAAGCCACAGCTTCAAAATCAAAAGACGAGGTGGTGCACGGCAACCTTGTTCATGATGCTTGTTCAGGGTCGAAAGCTAAGCCGTTGGGGTTTAGAACGTTGAACTATTCTCAAATAGTTGCGCATAAAATGGAAAAGATGAAACCAACCGCCACGCTAGGTTTGAAGTGCTCTATTTTTGACAACCGTGTTGAGCCGAAGAAGCAAGCAGTTTACTTGGTCCGATGACAAGCGCAGAAAAGCCAAGTAGACGGGAAAAGGCGGCCGTCTGCGCGGAAAGTAGGCAACGAGAGTGAGTGATGTGAGAAGATCTAAAGAAGGTGAGGAGATGGTGAGAAGACCGGATGACACCTTGACTTTAGTCCACCTCGAACCGGAATCGCAGCTGTGTGTATGTGGATTCCGTACCACAATTTGGTTCCGATAGATGACATTGGAAAAGGCAGAACTTATACCCTGGGAAACTGTCTGATCAACTGAAGAGTGGCAACCCCAACTCCCATGAATCTTTGAGACCTGCCGCTTCAATGGAATGCAACCCAAGGCATGGATCAGGGCGGCGGGGGACGGTTGACCGAGGGAGGGTAACCCGGAACATGGGAACCCAGCAGGGGTAGCACATTCGCCGATCCAGGGACTAAAGTAGCTGGATGAGCACGGTTTTCCGATGGGGAAAAGAGCCTCAATGGAGTGAAGACGTAGGAACCGAGAGCGCCATACAGAGTTTCTGCCCAAGGTATGCTGTTGATTCCCCGGCTTGGACCAAACAGACTAAATTGAGATGTGTTGGTTCTATGTCAGGCAAAATGTGGTGGATATAATGCTCGAAATGTTGGTTTGAACTGGCCGAAAAACCACGAGTATGTACCTAACTAAAGGGATGTATGCTTGTGCTATATATACATCTGCCAAGTCAATGAGAGACGCAATGAAGCAAGGGATCAGTGGCGTACCTACAACGCTGAATATGAGCGATGTACTCTGCTCAACCATAATGTGATGAAAATGCACCCAATTTTCACCAATGTCCACGATGTTTGAGATTCGGGTCTCGAAAAAACAAACCTGGACATGTCCGCAACAGCAACCTGCCAATCTCGGACGAGGGACATGCCAGGACGACTAGAAACGGAAATGATAATCAGCAATCTCACCTCCCGCGTGCCTCTGTAATTTCATGGACCCCGCCGTCGGTCGGTACCTGATTATGTATCTGCGAAGGTGCAGTACAATCATGCCCTGAACTTCTGGGAAGACATATATAGGGCCAGAGTTCCAGCCGTTTGATAGTCTTGGTCAATCGAACGGACGAATCGTGTGCTATAAACGCCCTTCATGAAAACGACGACGAACTGAGCATGAGCAGCATATATTCGACTTGCAAATGCAATGCTTGAAACCTGCGGATGAATAACAAATCACATTTGAATAATGTTCAATGGTTGCAGAAACCCATCGTCAATGGGAAAATGGGAAACAGATGGGACCGTATACGAGCCATGGACGCAACGCCCTATGCGGCCAGGATAGTATTCGTTGCCAAGTGACAAAGGCCACGTTGGGTCAGGAAATGGTCCGTCAAATGATATATCGTTCCGAAAAATGCACAATGTGTTGGCTATAGGACCGGAGGCCGGGACCGTTGCCGTGTCGAGGGTCCAATGGATGCCGCCTGTAGAATAAGTTGGTTTGTTGATTAACTGTATACACCTGCGCTAGCCTTCGGAAAAAAGCCAGATTAAATACCCACCATTGACTGTTTCTAATAATACCGCTTCAGAAGAGGAGTGTAGTTGTGAGATTGCCAGCTAACCTCAAGCCGCAATGCGTCGAGGTAACGGCGCATCCAAGTGACATCGACTCGACAAGGCTCCAGATACTTAAGCACATGGTAAGCAAGTTTAGAAGAGGGAAGAAATGTAGGAAATGTCAAGATATATAACTCTATGTTGTGGCTATGTAAATGCATAAGTGATCGTCATTGTCGATATCGTAGCGTTGCGTAAACGTACCGGCCGTAAGCGCCTCTTCTTCTAATCCCATATCCAACTAACAGCCCGTGCCCACCCTTTCGTCTTCCCTTCTTCGGGGTCCTCGAAAATGGCGTCTTCGGCTTGCTCGAACGCAATATCAAGGGGGACGTCATCCAGGGACACGATCTTGGTCTTCTTGTAAAACTTCCAAGCCAGGTAGGCGATGAGGACGATCGGAATGTCCCTAGTCATTCGTTAGTATCCTTGCGACTATGGTCTGATTAATGTAGGTGAACTTACAAGTATGAGGAGACAAATGTAGCGGCATCCCAGTTACCCTTGGTAAAAACGCTGAAGCCTCCTGTTAGGAGAATGACGATGCACATGAACAGGGCTACCGGCGAGCTGTAGACTATAACCGGGAAAGTGATCAGTCTCAGATCTGGAATCTAGCTTTGACGACAACAACTTACCAGTCCACCAGCTGGACCACGGCAGCCTGGTATATGCAATGCCCTGCCTGTCCATCGCCTTTCTCAAGCGAATATGATTCACCAAGATGGATGACCAAGACACCAATACTCCCGCCGAGGTCAGCCGTACCAACCACCAGAACACGTTGATAGCGCGCTCCGAGAGGCTCATAAAGCTAAGAGACATGAAGACTCCAAACAGGAGTACACACATGTACGGCGTTCCCCACGACGTAGTCCGCAGGAAGATCTTGGGAGCTTGTCCCTTCAGCGCCAGTCCATACAAGACCCTCGTGCCCGCCAACAAGCTCTGGTTAGACGCAGACCACGCGGAAGTAATCACGATCGCGTTGACCACCGATGGAATCGCCTTGATGCCCGCCGCCGAAGCCGCAATCACAAACGGACTCTGCGCGACGCTATCACCGCTACCATCGAGCCTCGGATCATCGCTCGCCACCAACATACCAACCACCAGCACCGCCAGCATATAAAACAGCACCACCCTCGCAAACACGCGCTTGCAAGCCCTCGGTATCGCCTTCCTGGGGTTCCTTGTCTCCGCCGCCGCCATCGCCAGACTCTCCACGCCCGCAAACGAGAACACCGCCCCCGTCATGACGCTCCAAAACCCCAAAAACCTCCCCCAATCGCCCGTGGCAATATACTCCACAAACGGCCCCGGACTCTTCCAATACCTAAACCCGATCCTCTCCGTTCCCGGGATCCCCCCCAAATCAATCACAAGCCCCAACAAGATCAAAAACACCACCAACACCACCTTGAGCATCGCAAAAACAAACTCCACCTCCCCAAACACCCTCACGAGCGCCATCCCCACCCCGACCGTCACCACCACAAAAAAGACGATAAACACGGCCGGGCTGATGCGGCCCTCCGTCCAGTACTCAAACAAGACACAAATCGCCGTGATCTCGCTCGGGATGGACAAGACATTGCCATACACCAGATTCCAACCAATCGCGAACCCCCAGGCCGGGTCGACCAGGAACTCGGCGTGCCGCACGAAACTGCCCGTTACCGGCAACAGGGACGCGACTTCCCCCAAGGCGAACTGCACCGCGCACACAATCAGGCCAATGACAAAGTAGCCCAGCAGCGCACCGAGGGGACCGCCGCGGGCGACGGCACCACCGAGCCCCAGGAACAGACCGGTGCCGATGGAGCCGGCGATGCCGAGCATGGAGAGGTGGCGCTGGGCGAGGCCGCGGGTGAGCGAGCGGGATTCGGTGGTGGTTACGAGGTCAGCGGCGGCGGCGTGGCCATCTTGGTCTTCTGCTCTTTCACGTCGATGGGGACGTTGCTGCTGGGATTCGAGAATGGGCGAGGAGGAGGAACCCATAGTATCGTTGTCGGAGTCGTAGGGTTCAGGATCGAGGTAGGTCAGGTCTGCGGATGATCGGGGACTGTCGTAGCGGTTGTTGGTGTTGTTGATGGTATGGTAGTTCACCGTCATTGCTGCCGCTGCTGTCTTAGTCTTGTCGCCGCTGCTATTGCTGTTGGCGGTGCGGAGAAGCGCACCACGGGCAGCAGCATCACCATCCATTTTCGTGGCTCCCCAACCTGATGGCGCCATTTTTCACGGTGATGTGATTTAGTGCCTGCGACTCTAGGTCAAGGGGATTGCTCGCCCGCCGGATTCCGATTTCGGAAAGCCGAGTGTACGGTGAGTGAATGTGTTCAGCGTGACATGGGATTTGGCATGTTGTGCTGACAGAGTGATTGTTGCGTTACATTGATGTGATTGGTGAGAAGCTCAAGTTCTTGTGAGGTGAGAAGGGACTTGGATGGTGTGACACACTTTGCTTGTCAGCGATAATATCTGGGTTAGGGTTAGTGCCGGAGAGACAGATACGCGTGTCTTGTTGTTTAGGGACATGTAAAAGAGGGATAAATCTGATCAAAATCTGTACCTCACGAGTCAACTTCCCAATGCTATTTGTTATATATCATTCATATGATGATACCAAAGATTACAAAAAATATGCCATGATATACTTCGGTAACCCTAACAAATATAAACAATCTGCCTGTCCTGGACGGACGACAGGAACGAACAGCCACACAAAAACACACAAAAATCGGACACACTTGCTCGCTCAAAAAGTAACCGAAACAGGGGGCTCCAAGAAATGGTATCAAAGAAGAAAGACGAACAGCAAAAGAGCAGATATGGAGTACGTGTCAGCAAAGCAGAAAACTCCCGGCGCCCATGCGATCCGCGCGCCTGAATGCAAACAAGGAGCGAATGACGTGGAGCCCCCAGCGCAGTCCTTCCTACCTTCCTTCCCGTGTCTGCCCAATGATTGTACTCAATCACGAGCACACTACCTTCCGCCAATCTTTTGATCATCCTGCCACTCTGAACAGCCCAAAACAGTTTTTTACCTTTAACAAATGTCTGTTCCGTAATTCTCCAGATTCTCGCCTGGGCCGCAGCTTCCTGAACTCACTCATCATGGGTGGGATCCAATATCAGAAAAGCCTATCCAACTGATCGTAGGTCATCTGACCTCGTAGCCACCGGGTATCACCAAAACCTGATTCACTCTGCAACCCCGGCGTCTTCAGAGCTCATCTTCCTCCCACACGACATTACTACCACCCCTATCATCGAGCACCTCGACCTTTGTCCCCAACGCCTCCTTCCCCTGCCGAATCATCTGCAACAGCTTTTCATTGAAGGCATCTATGTTCGCATCCGCATCCCTTTCGGCAGCCATCTTCTTCTTCGCAAGATGCTTCGCCTCGCCATCCAGTCTAGGGCTGCCCTTCAGTCCATCCTCGACATAAGCGCCATGAAGACTCAGTCCTCTGTTCCTACGCATGGACGACCCAGGCCTTGCCGAGGAACTGTGGCTGGGACCGGCAGCGCCGCTGCTTTCACCGCGGCGGTGGTGGTTGGTGGGGGATTTCAGGACCTTGGCGGCTGAACTCGACGAGGGTCTGGGGATGGCAGGGGAAGAGAGCTGGATGGGCGCCTGAAGACTTCGCCTAGTGTTACTGTTGCCACCGCCGGCATTACCATAGCCAAGGCTCTGGCGACTGGAAGGGCGCGAGTTGGAGGAGGGCTGATAGGCAGGTGAGGAAAACGCAAAGGGGGTAGGGTTTGCATGGCTAGGACTTTGGCGACCGTTGAAAGTAGCAGGACTTTGGCGGCCGTTGGAAACGGCTGCATCAAGACCGCCAAAACTGGTGCGAGCCCCTCCACTTCCTGGCGCCCCACCGGCAGAAGCCGGAAGGGGTATTCGGCTCACGGGAGCTGCCGTCGTTGTAGATGTAGAGAACGAAGGAGTCGGCGTGTCCCTGGCAGGTGGTGACCTTGGAGCGCCAAAACTAGGGAGTTCTTTGGCGCCCACACTAGGCGCCACGGTATGTTGCGATAGTCTCGAAGGAGCCCGTGTCCGGGGCAGCATAGATGGACCGCCAGTAAATCTTTGCGAGGGAGCAGTGATACGTCTTGCAGCATTACTTGAAGATAATCCTGTTGTCCTTGTCCGTAGAGAAGATGGTGGTCTTAGCCCGGGCGTTGCCCGTCCTGATGATGCAGCGCCAAAGCTAGGCAAGACAGGAGAGGGCGATGGGCTGCCACCATTGCCGTTTTCGTCTACCATTATCCAGTTCCTGTTGAGGTCGTCCTGGATCTCGCTTACTTGTCTCCGTTTGACGGCCGGTCGGGTCAACGAATCTGGATTGTTCGTCTCGTGATACTCGGGCGCATAGGGCATATAATCGGACATCGGTAGGGGTAGTGGGGATGAAAACTCTTGGGGTGCTACGAATTCTTGCACTGGTGGCGGTATGGGCGTTATCACCGTCTCCTGAGGAGGCATCGACGTGTCCTGATCGGCCTCCATGGTAAAATGGATGGGCTGTTCTTGTTGCTCGCTAGCCCACGGCTGGCCAACGGCAGTGGCCTGCACAGCTGGGGTAACTGTTGAACCGTTAACCTCGTATCCTGTGCCGCCTCCGGCTTGGAAGCCACGAAATCCTCCGCCTTTACAAAACTCCCAAACCTTGCCCATTACCTGGCCTATGGTTTGCAAGCCGAGGAATCCCCATTTCGACGAGTTCGCCGAGTTCTGTTGTTGTGTGGAAGAGTCGACCTGACCCTCCATCTGAGACGACGGACCATCGGGGTCGTCATGGGCTCGTTTGGAGCCTGCGGCTCTCCTGTAGTCTAGATCAGAGTACATGCTCTCTTCCAGCCTACCGTTGACCGTGAAGGTGCCGCCCGTTGGGGTAGCATTCAGCTGGCCGGCCAAGTTGTATCTTGCTTGGCCCGCATCCGTCATTCCTGTCTCTGCCTTTCCGTCGTTCACGCCATCCACCTGCATGTTGTGATCGTTCGGGGTCGCTCCCTGGACACCCAATCCCAAACGCTTCCGCTTCGCATTTGCTTGTTCTGGTGTTTGTGAGGGGCTTGTCCCGTTGGACATGGCTATGTCGTCGTAGAGACTACCGTTGGACTTGCCGAGGTTGTGGTTCGAATCGGCCGGCGATGCTGGCGGCCGGAAGATCCCAGCACTTAGGGTTTGCGATGGGTTTTCGCCGCCCGGTTCAAAGTAACCACCGGGAAGGGAATCGGGGCCGAAGGACATGGTGGGTTGATTATCCAAGGTCGAGAAATGCGACGGGGTTTCATTCAATGAGCCGCCGATGCAGGTTGGGTAGATTTCGATGGGTCGCGGTGCGTTAAGACAGTTCTAGCGTTGGGGCTAGCCAAGTCAAGAATGACGATTCGATGACCGCAACGGTGACTGCGTTGCTGAGTGGTTCGTTCGGTCCAATGGTTGTCGAGTCTGGATGCTGTGCTTGCCGCAGGAGCGTCTCTGCATGGTAATCCGGCGGCCAGGGTCCAATTGTGCGTCGCCCAGACTGCTCAGAGGGGTCCAAATCAAAATCTCGGCCCTGTTTTTTTTCCCTCGGTGATTGTTTCTTCGGACGATCGTGGACAGGTGCGCACGAGTTGGAGCAAGGAGGTGGCCGCGGCGAGGCGCGCGATCGCGGGGTAAACGATATCAGGAGCCTGAGCTATCGATTGTCGAGCACTGTGAGCCCTCACCCAACTGCTCGGGGTGGTAGGAAAGGCGGCCGTTTGGGGGCAAAGTTGTATGAAAGGAATGTATGCGGGTGTCTCCCCAAAGTCGCACAGACTCAAGAGAGCAGAGGGCGATCAGAGCTGAGACGGAGAGACAAGAAGTTAGAGACAAGCCCAGGACGACTCCTTGGAATCGGGACCAGGTGTAGGTAGTCGGTGAGAGATCGGACGGCGATAACAGCCTTTGGAGGGAAATATGTATGCGACGCGCAGCGCGAAAAGAAAAAGGACAGTTGGGTTTAGTGTTGTTTCCCAAGCGTCGGATGGACACCAGGCCGACAAATAGTTGTTCGGAGAATCGAAAAAAAAAAGTGAACCACGGCGTCGAACACTCTCTCAAACCCAGCCACGGCAATCCAGATTGCGTGAATGTGGACGGGGTGTCGGATTATCGGAGAGGGGGCGGTCAACAATTTCGAGGCTTATCGTAGCTGAGCGCAGGCTTGGCTGTTGTATGATCGCCTTCCAGTTCAGTTGTGACGGCTGCTCTGCTTCTGACTGATCAAGGTTTGGACCGACCGGAACCTTGGACTGGCGCAACAAAAACCGAGCAAGTCAAAGGTCGACTGGTTGAAGAGAAGATGATGGTTGTCAACTCAAGCGGCTTTGAGCTCACGGCAAGGTGCGATCGATATTGATCGCATGAGGGTCAGGAAAGGGGAATCCGAACCTGATCAAGGGGTCTCCTGATCAATGACCGGGGCGAGGATCCCGTTCTGGAGATGTGAACGAAGCCCCTCACCCCCTGCAGTTGGCGAAGGTCAACAAATCTGAACTCCACGGCCTGCGCTAACCAAACAGCGCTGTCACGGGCCGTTGGCGCGGTAAGTTCAGTGGGGTTGGCGCAGCGGTTTGGGGGCCACTACCCGGCAGCCGACCAGCACGGGATCACCTTATCGCCGTCATAGAGGTAACATCTTGCCTGGTACTGGGGTGAAGAGGCAACTTGAAACCCAAGGAAAAAAATAAAAATCGTAATTTCTAATGCTAACGTTGCCGTTCTATCAGGTATGCTAGATTAGCTAATTCATGCTTCTCTTGTATGATATCATGATGGTGGCGTAAACCGTCCGATTCCGCCTGGGTATTCCATACAAATCCACGTCGAATGCGACAGCGCCCTTTCAGATGCCATAGGTAACCACAATCCCATGCGAACGCCTAAGATCCCATAACTCCCATCCACTCCACGAGTCTTCCAATGCCGATGTAAACAGCGAAAAGTGATTTCAAGATCATTGGCCGTCGGCTTCTACTCCTTCCGCCCATGGCCGGCATAGTATGCCTCTTGCATCTGCTCCTTTTCCTGTGTGATGACTCCTTCATCACCCCCGTCACGACGAACATGCTCCTTTCCCGCCCAGAATTCTTCGCGCTCCTTGATAATCTCATCCGCCCAAGCCCTCATCTCGTCAAGTCCGACCTTGGTCTTGACAAAGGTGAACTCGCCCAGGTCAAGCTTGCCCTTTGCGCGCTTCTCGTACTCCACCATCTGCAAGAGTAGTTCGATCTTGTCAATGTCGTGGACAAAAAGACTTTCGAGCGTCTTCGAGTCCTCGTATTCCTGCCAGATGGCACGTATTTGCTCGCCCTGCTTTCCACCGTCGACATTGCCCAACAACCTCTTTGTGATGTAGTCCATGGTCGAGGCTTCACGTCTGTTCTTCTCCGTTTTTGGGACGTTGTCAACTGGGGTGATGTCGCCGACAAGGGATTCGGCCATGTCGTGGATCAGGGCCATCTTGATGCACCTGTTGACGTCGATCTTCTCGGCAAGGGAGGCGGGGGCGAGCATGGTCATCATGGACATTCTGTACATGTGGTCGGAAATGGACTCTCCTCTGTGAACAGTTGTCGGTTAGTCCACTATAACATGGATGGCTTTGGAGTCAAGGCAAGGCGCTTACCGGTTGATGGCAAACCGCGTCCATCCCTCGCGCTTGGTAGTCTTGAGGCGCTCGAGGAGATGGAAGTAGCCAATTGGTGAGTCGGATCCTTCAGCGTATTTGCCGGTGCTGATGGTCTCAACTGCCTTGTCTACCGTCCAAGTGCCCTCCACCTTGGGAACGGGAACAATTCCCAGATCTGACCTTCATAATCAGTACGTGTCTTGGGCGACAAGACCTCAATGCGTGATTGGGGAAGTGGTGGCGTACCTGTCTCGACGACGTCATTTGGCTTGATGTCGTTCTCGGTTGGGCTCGATGACATGTTCGTGGTCGCTGGTGTGAAATTTGTATGGGTCTCGTTTGTATACAGAGGTTCGGTTCGCAAGGTTGAGCGTGTGGTTCGTTGACGCAAGTCTAAAACCGTGATGGTAAAATGTGAGCGAAAGACCTAGATCGGTGGCGCTTGCTTGCTAAAGCTGATACACACCGGAATATTCAACTACTGCTGAGATTCAAGCGGTGGCTTTCTTATCTGGGCAATCAATGTAAACAGAAATCAGAGCCTCAACAAGGGAGAAGAGGGATCAAAGTGGACAAGACGGGACGGTTTTGGTGACAACCACACAAGGCTGACAGCGCATGTCAAACAAACACAATCGCCCACCACCTATTGGTGGAGGAAATCCAAGTGGACCCAAAGGGCCCCTGGCATTCAGGCAACCGTGAGATTTGATTGGTGCGCATTTGTCGGCTGCGGGCCGACCAACAGTGATGTCACTTTGCACCTTCCTTCCCTTCCGTTTCATGTACAGCAGCAGTGCACCGCCTTTAACCGCGCAGCCGCAGTCCTTTTCACTTTTGTTCCTGAAATCCCGGATCAATATCACCCTCCATGGTATCGGGTGTAACCAAACGCCCTCTTTGTGCCACCGAGTTGCTTTGATATTGGCTTACTGTCCTATCAAACCTACGAAAACACTTGCGGCTAACGCTACATACCTATCTGGGACCATGTCAACCAAAACCAGGCCTCAGCCCAGTCTAGTGTACACTACCTTGAGGAGCTCCCCCCAGCTTACAACCACCCACTGACCGCCGTGAGGAAATAAAACATCCCAGCAGTCGATCTTTTCCCGCGCGGCCCAGCCCATTTAGTATATCTAGCCGCTGTGAGGAACCGAGATTAATCCGGCTTGACTTGCCTTGTCTTGTTTCCACCAAGCTGCTGTTGGTGAAGGTTGCTTTGCGGATATTCAGCATCAGGACCCTGAACATACGGCATAGAGTGGTAATCCACCCACTTGGAATATCTTGAAGAACCGTGTGGTCGAGTAGGAACTGCCCAGCAGCAAGGTGAAACCTCATTTCAAACAACTTCATTCTGACCAAAAGTTCTCAGTCAAAAAGCAACTTTACGAGGTCGAATAATGTCACATAACCCACAAATTATACATACCCGTCCAGAAGCACTTCCTGCTCAGTCTTCATCCGTTTGGCCTTCGGGCTTGTTGCCTTGTTCATCCCTAACCCTCCGTCTCATTCCCTCCTTCCCATTCTCTACATCACCATCAACCGCACTCATTTCCCGCTCTTTTCCTTTTTATCATTCCCTCCAGCCCATCCCTTTCATTCCTCGCATCCGTACTCTGGAGCATTTACCCTATCACTACTGTCTCTCCCTTCCCCTCTCCATTTCACTCACTCCCTCGATTCTCAAACAACTCAAGCTCATTCAAACCACCGTGACATTCCCAGGATAAGCACCCACCAAATTCCCCCTAGGCGAAAACTCGCAATAAAACCACCAATCCTGGTTCGGATTCTGCACGCACCTGTTGGTGCTAAACGCGCACCCGATTCGTGTACTCGCCTTCCACACCGTCTGCGTAAAGTGGCCGCCGCCCAGCAGGTCACCTTGTTGGTAGGCGGAAATCTCCGCCTGGGAGGTCCAGGACTTAAAGGCGTTGGTGACGGTGGTAGCAAAGTTGGGGGTGCTGGTTGCCGGAATGGTCCACCACCAGTAGGCGTTTTCGCCATAGGGGCCCTGTGCGGTTGGTTGGTTGGTTAGTGAGAAGATGGGTTGATGGGAGGGGAGGATAGAAGGATGATGAGGTAGGAAGAGAGGGAGAGGGAGAGAGAGACTAAAGTCGAACTTACAGTATGATTGAGCATACAACCGTTGGACTTTTTCAACGCAAAGCTCGCAAGCGTGGCATCCCAAGCGAGGGGGTTGGCCTTGAACTTGGACCTAATGGGGTTGACGGTATTAAGAACGTTCTTAATAAAGGTGGTGTCGGTTGGGTCAGGCGAAGCACGCTTGAACAGATGAGCGGCGGCCTCAGCGGTGTCGTGTTCAAGAGCCGCCAAGTCAGCTTCAGCTGCTGGGAGGGCGATGACGGATGTCGTCGCGGAGAGGAAGAGAGCCGTGATGGCGAGGATGGATGAGTGAAGCATAGCTGCTGCTGCTCTGTTTCCTGGTTTCCCGGTTGTGTTGCTAGCTTGGGCTTTGGGATCTGACGTAGGTACTGAAGGGATTTCAAACTGATCTTGATGAATCGCCTAACTTGATGCGATGTCCTGTGCTGGTGTGTTGTCAGCGAAGATGTGCAGGGGCCGAGCAGACTATTTAATCATCTATGTGCTTCAAGTTCAGCTTCCTTGTCTCTAATATCCCCTCTTTGCATTCCTCCCTCCTCTCTCGTTGAGTCCTGAGCTCATATTTCTCACGCCACACACCCACACACGCTTCCTGAAACGATTTCGTGGCGCGGCTCACGGGAATGAGGCATGTCTCGCGTATGATCAGCTCCAAGACAATGAGCCATACACACCATGTTGCCTCGTCATTCTCCCCATGGGGAAAGTATTGACGACCTGGGGGATATTCTTCTCATCCTTCCTGCGACGTCACGCACTTGTGAGCTTTACCCATCTTGTTCCTCCAATTAACCTTGGATAGAGGTAGTCATCATCATTACCTATTCTTTGAAATGACCGCGGGCTGTTGTTGTGAAGGTGGTGTGCGGGCAAAAACACGATTCACCGAGAATTTTACTGATGTCATTTGAGGACGCGACTACGTAAGTGGTTGGTATTGAGGTGTGGTAATTTCTACTGATCTAGGTCTAGACCGCGGACGGTTGCTGTGATATTGACGGCTCGGTCAGAGAGCTTTGCTGGATATTGCCCCAGCTGCCCTCGTTTTCCTTTATGACAATATGTCGCCGCGAGAAGATTGGGGTAGAGCAGTATATCTGTCGTCCATCGGTGTCGTCACTGCGAGCACGGAAGTTGAGATGTCCGGAAAAAGACGAGAAAGAAGTTTCGGTAATGATCGACTTGCTTATGCTGAACGTTGAAGATCCGAATGCGAGCTCGGTAGGTGGCCCTGCAGTTCAGCCAAACAAATGGGGCAAACGAGAAAAGGCTACGGAAAAAGACTTTCAGAGAAAGCTTATACATTGATATTCCTGCATCGGGCTTTTTTTTCCCTCTGGGAATATCTAGAGGACATGTAACTAGGGACCTATCACGAGACCAGATCTAATTCCATCACAAGCACGCCACCGGAGACAAGAGAAATCCGAGATTGCAACTTCAGATTTTCACCGGAGCTGCGTATTTCCGGACGCTTCTCGTCATTGTTTCCTTGGAGAAGCAACGACAAGTCAGTCATCAAGCAAATGTCTTGCGGAACTTTTCCTCAAACTCCTGTCGAAGTACCGAGAAATATCGGAAGACCTCCATCAACGACTGACCGTCGTCGTCAGCCCATCTGGGCGCCTGAGGGTAACCAGAGGCTGAACCAGACCACGAAGTACCGTGACTGGCCGTTTTCGTGTCCTCCTCTGTGTCTTCATCGCTGCCCTCGTCATCCCATGACTCGGCAACCACTTTCTTTTTCGCCTTGGTCTTTTTCTGTTCCTTCTGCGGTGGTGGAGCGGGAGCGCCGCAGACATCATGCCTTATCCCATTCCCCTCATCTCCGCTAAAGATAGGCCTATCATCATCTGCCATCTCAATCTCGTCATCCTCCTCCTCAAATCCGAAATCACCATCAGCATTTGGAAGCTCCAGAAAATTGGCAAGGCTCGTCACAATTGAGGAAAGAATGAGCGAGAAGTCCTTGAGGTGGTACCAGATATCGCCACCCTTGATCATGTTGACATGCTTCAGTGCTTCCATATCTCCATGCTTGAAGAAGTCATAAAGGTAGGCGTTCCAAGGTACTCCATTCGTTTCCTTTGGTGCCATCGGAATGTACGGAACTGCAGACTCTTCAAGGAAAACGCCTGCGCGGACAGTCTCGCAAAGCTCGTGAATAGTGTCAAATTCGTCCGTGAAGCCGGAGAGTGCAGAGAATGGAGATCGAACAACCGTGGCCGGCCGAGGTGAGTCAGACGAGGGGAGTACAGTTGAAAGGTCCGGCGTTGGTTGAGCATCGACAGAATCAACCTTGTACTTGGTATAGGGGAGACAGTTGTCCGGCATCCCGGTCAGATGTTGATTGGTATAAGAGCTGACATAGTTCTGGAAAATGGACAAGGTCTGCTGATTGTGGCGCTCTAGGACCTCACTTGCTTTCCGGGGGAGATCTGGGAGAATTCCAACACACGGAGAGCGATGTACACGCTCGAGGAACTGCTTGTCTTTGTATTGGGGGCAAGCGTGGCGACAGAACAAGTGGCTCAAGACAAGCATGATTTCAAGGATGACGTCTTCCCGGCTTCGGTCGCTATTACTGAGGTCGTGAAAGTATCCGTCCTTGAGGAGGGCATGGAATGCAAAGACAGCATTCTCTGTGTAGTACAGATGTCCCACAAGGCCAGAGAAGTTAAGAGGAACACCATTTTCGGATAACAGGTGTTGGCGCCTGAGGTAATCAATCGAAAATCTGAGATGATGTGCGATCGACATTTTTGCATCAGGTCCGCCCAAGCAGAGTCTGCTTTGTGTCAGCAAACCCTTTACAGCGTTGGCTGCAAACTCAGAGTTCTGCGTTCCGTGTAGAAGGATGAAGAGCCGTAGGATGAGCGTGACCGATGTTGGAAACTGCCCGCGAAGATCCGGGAGCCTCGCAGACATTATTTCAAAAACCCGGTGCGGATGGAGGCCATGAAAGACAACGTTTCCAAGGAGGTCGAAGCCACGCCGACCAGCACGACCCGAGGCTTGACGGTAGTTGAGAGCGGTCAGGAAAACTGAATCGCCGGTGAAGACCACTGTTTTACAAGGCATGTTGAGACCCATGGCAAGTGTCCCGGTTGCGACGACCACAGTCAAATAACCTTTGCGGAAAAGCATCTCGACTCTAGCAGCACGGATCAGTCAGTGAGAAAAAAATGTCAAGGATGAATTCGTTGAACCAGTGAAAAGACTTACATCTGTCTATATTGGCGGTTCATCCCTGCATGGTGTACGCCGATTCCTCGGAAGAGAGCATCTCGGATCCAAGGACGGACGGCATCCGCCCTGAGTGACTTCAATCGCGTATTCAGCTCTTCCTGTGTCAGTTTGGTGTTATCAGCAAAGCTGAATTGCTGAAGGGGGGCTTCTGGGTCGAAGCTGTCCCAAACGCTCAGTTCTCGATTTGCTGCGTCACGGGCTCGGTCTCCTTTACTCATTGCGCCATCGTCGTCCTCATTTCTCGAGCCGGTCTTCTTGGTTTGCTTCATCTTTGTGTCCTTCGTTTTTGCGCTCTCATGGCGTTTCTTCCATTCTTCGAAGCCCACCAGCTTTTTAAGCCACTTTGAATCGTGTTGCTTGTATGCTGCTTCCGCGGACTCAAGAGTGTCGTAGAGTTCTCGAAGAACAGTCTCGCAGCCAGCCCGGTCGTAATTGAAGATGATGGCAGGCAATGCTCCGTGCGACCTAAGACCAGTCACAAGTGAGAATATGGAACGTCTGGATACAATAGGTCCAGATTGACTAGGCTGGTATTCGATGGATTCGGGTTGATTGTACGTTGATGACAGGCGAGCAAACTGTTCTCCACGCAAATCGTTTCGAAGTTCGTCGAACGGGGAGTTGGGGTCAAGCATCCAGTCAGCCAAGACGTCCTTGAGAGCCGACTCCCATCTTGTAACGTCGGATTTTTTGACGAGTGACGGCAACATTTTCTTAGGATCCAGGGAGTTTGGAACTTGATACTGGCCAATCTGATGTTTGGTCATGTGTTTCCAAAGCTCGATACAGTCTCGAGGTTCAAGACTGGCATCGTTAAGCGTGTCCCGGCTCCTGTTATTTGTGAGTTAGCATGAGAACTTACTGTAGAGGTATGACAATACATGATCGCACGATATTACTTACCTATCCATGATAGCTGCGATTGGGTGTATAAACGAGAATGGCAACGGATTCTCGCAATCAGAATCGAGTCCAGGAAATGGGAGACGTTCAACGGGTTTGAGGCCTTCGAATTCATATGAACCGGGAGACGGATCATGGATGAACTTGCGGAGGTCTGAGTACCTGGATGAATGTACCACCATCTCCATATCAAATCCCTTGGCCTTCTGTGCATTGGAAAGCCAGTCTCGGAATTCGAGGGGGTTTCCCACGGTGGCCGATAGCGCAATGATGGGACATGGTGCAAGCAGCAAAAGCTGCTCCCAAACAATCCCGTCTTCAGACTGGCCGATACAGTGAACCTCATCGAAAATGATTCTCTTTATTCTCCGGGAAAAAGACGTTGGGCCTGCTGCATTGGAAGGAGCCAGCAGAAGAATCTGCAAGATATCCGGGACGGTTACAAGGATTTGGCATCCCTTCACATTATTGATGCGGTAATCCCTAGTATGGATAGCCCAGACAGACCGCGCTTCTTGGCCATATTGCTTAGAAAATCGGGCTTGGATCTCGGCGGCAATTTGGTTGACGAGAGCTTTGGTCGGGGCAATGTACACCAGTACATCGTTGTTGTTGGCTTCGAGAACCTTCCTCATAGCGTAGAATGAGATGAAGGTCTTGCCAGCCGACGTTGGGGCAATCACGAGCAGACTCTTGTTCTCATCGATAGCGTCAAGTACCTTTCTCTGCCAGGCATCGGGCTCAAAAGGCACACGAGAATCTGGGGCCGAGTCGAAACTTCGTTCAAAGAACGGTCCACAAAATCCGAGCTGGAAGTCGAGCGAAGACTTTCCAGGAGGCAGTAAACCCCCGCTTGCAATATCCAGGAACTCAAATGGCAGCTTTCTCTCTGAAAGGAGTGCCGGGATCTTGTAATGGGGGAGTTCGAGAGACTTTGAAACTCTGTTCACAAGTGTGTGGACTTCTTTAGTCATGGTTATTTTGGCGGTCTCCTGAGTTCGGACCAAAGCATGGCCAAAACATGGCAGTCTATTTGCATAAGAGTCAGCGCCCGATTGAAGAATGCTGAAGTGTACAGACAGCCTCCAAGGTTATCACTTACGAGTCAGCGTGTCCGGGTTGTAGCGACCCTGGATTTGGCGTAGAATATGGCAAAGATACAGGGAGACTTCCGCCCCAATCACAGACAAATGGTCTGGACTCAAGCCCAAGAGATACTTCTCGACCAGCAAATATCGCTTAACCAGAGATGCCTCCTTTGAGAACTCGAGACACCTTTGTTCCCAGGAGGTGATGATTGCCAGCGATTTGACCTTGAACTTGGCTTCCTTGCGCCGTTCTACCTCTTTATGAGCGTATTGCGCGCCGCTTATCTCCAGGGGTATGTTGGAATTTGCCTGTTTCTTGCCCTTGTTCAATGCATGCCTGTTAGCGGACTTGCTTTTTTCGACCGAGTCGCGTACAACAACGATTTCTGGTTCGATAATCTTTCCAGATGCACCGGTAAGACTAGCAGAGTAGGCAATGATGTCGGCCATGAATCGTTGGTTTCGTCGTCTTGCCCAAAAGTCAGGAGCCTTGGTGGGCTGCTTAGGGTCAATTGGCTTTTTATTGTGCCAATGCGTCAGCTCTTTGTGCACTTTGTGGTCAACTGGAGAGGAGATGACAGCATCTGTACGTAAGTGCACTGAAGTAAGATACTTGTCCAGAACGGGATGGCTGAAAGGCAGTATCGACAGCGACGGTACCAACTGATTAGGTTGGGGATCGCTGATCTTCAAGCGAGCTTCTTCTCCATCGGTATTCGTCAGATCGACCGGCCACTTTGCAGTGGCATCGTAGCCACAGAGATGCTCGAGTAGTCCACCGAGCTGGACGAACTGTTCGTGAAGAGCGCAGGACAAGTGTATGTTGTGTGAAGAACGTAGCAATGCCAGGTAGAACCGCCCGTCAAAGAGATCAAATGCATCCCATGCTGAGTTTGCGAATGGTCCTGAACTCCACGAGCCAAGAATGCGTTGAGCCGGCCCAGACAAGGAACAAATGAAGGAATTGGCCGCGCTGCCCAACTCGAGTCCCGATCCCCGCGACTCAAAGCTCCGGCTCGAAACATTGCAGTGTCCCATGAACACTAGCTGGAGGAGCAGCGCTCTAACGTGCTGCCCAATCCCGTCGCCCTCACTGGCATCGAGCGCATGGTTGGCAAGCACATGAGCCAGTGAGTATAGGGATATGATTTCTCGAGCAGTCAGGCTGTGTGTCTTGGCGAGTCCTCCAAGACGATGTTGAATGTTGTCCTCCATGAAGGAGGTGTCGGGAATTGGAGAAAGAGTGTCGCCATTGAGCGGTCTTTGCGCCCCTCTGGGAGAGGCTACCAGTAGGAAAGCCCTTGAGCTCTTGAACTCCAGATTCTCAACGCACGCGATATGCAATCCTGCTGAATTGATACGGTACAGCATGTGAAGAGGCATCAGAAGCTGCGGGCCACCCGTCCACCACGGCGTTGTACCATTGGATCCCAAGAAAAAGTGCGGATGATGTTCTTGGAGATATTGAGCGAAAGAATTGCTGTCCAGGCTCGTGAATACAAGACTGAAAACGGTCTGTTTGTCAGTCTGTGCGTGAGCGAAGTGCTCAATCAGGATGCTTCGAGTGAGCTGGTATCGGTACGTGATCTCGGCTGGGGCTTCCGTGGGGATGGACAGTTGATACTCTCGATTGAACCAGAGGACGTGAAAATTGCATCCTCGATCATGCAGCCTCTGGAGAAGAGTCTCGACTGAATGAACGGCATGAAGAATCTGGAAGCCGTCTGTACAATTAACCCGTGGTTAGCAATGAGGACAAACCCTAGAGATGAGGGACGCGAATGGGGTCAAACACACAGTCAAAGTCGACTTTCATGGCATGAAGACAATGTGCAAGCAAGGCTTCTCCATGAATGGCAAAGCGCTCTTTGCCGGCGAAATCGCCGACAATGTCAACCTTTGTCGGGGACAGCGATCGGAACCAGCTCTTCAGGCGGTCGTCGCCAGTGTCTGTACCATAACCAGGCGACTCGCTGGAATTATCGGGACCAGCCATTCTGGCCAGATTCGCAAGTGCCGCTTCGCAGAATAAACAGACTAGCTCGCCGAGTATCGGTGACAACGGGACCTTCGGGTGTAGCTTAGAAACAAGGCAAGAAAGCCTACTCTGTGTGCAAGTTGCCCTTACGACGAGATCTGGAATGATCAATTCGGCTGTTCGATGTTGGAGGGAGAAAGACGAGTAGTCAGATGAGCCGGGTGAAGTGGTGGGCTAGGTAGCAAGGTCCATTATATAGTGTTGGGTGTCCATTTCTGCCTGGATGTTGAAGGTCCGGGACGGTACACTTACACGGAAGGTGTATCGCCTGTCCTGATACGGCTAGGTAATTTCCCTGTATTCTCTACCTTTTGATACCTCAAGGAACAGATACCAACAAGCAGACCTGTACATACTTTACCTTGGCCTCTAGGTAACAACACCAAAGCTCGGCTCCATAGGTACACGCTATGAACCTGAGCGGTAGGTATGGCGACGGTAACAGTACAGCAACATTGCTTCGCTGGCTGGTATGGCGTGTCTCGCAATCATCTCTCAATAGGAACATCCCAACCTGGCAGCAGACACTCAGCAACAAACTTATGCATTCTGCCAGAGGCCAAACAGAGAACTCCCATTGGGGTTGAAGCGGTTGGCTGGACCATATATCTCCCCTCCACCGATCCTGATTTGCGCGCTTGTGTTGGCAAAGGCAGGCCGCCGTCACATCACTCGACGATAATGCCGGTAGCTCACCCGGACGTCCATCCGTAGCAAGAGGCCCGACCTTGGCCGACAGCGACACCGCATAGCTCCTACATGGAGCTCCAATGATCGGCTTCGTACTTCAAGTGACTTTGGCTGAAGTGAGGGCCTCTCGCAGGCCGGCTGCACACATGTAAGCACTCAGTTCGACTTCTCCACTCTCGGAACTGCCCGTTGGGCAAAGAATGAGAAATAATTGAACTCAATTCTGTGATAACTGGGTCTTGCGCGGTCGGGATGGTCTTGGACTCCATGATTGGCAGTGGACGGAAAGGAGACTTTCTCGTGAATTGACGTTGAATTTGGCGGCGTATAAGTCAATACATACAGTACTGTACTGCCCGCATACCTCTAGTGCCACCAGCTGCCAACGGCCCGAAATCACAGCTCTACTTGTATGCTGCCAAGGATGCGGGGAATAACTCGAATGCCATCGTGTTCCCGGTCAATCGTTGATTGAGACACTCAGTTTATATCATGAGCTGTTTGTGTCTTGCAACTCTGGTCTGATCCTTCAAGTCGACCGTACTACTTGTACAGTATTATGCATCGCCTCGGTTGATGAGTGTTTGGAAGTTGATGTTGGTGTTAGTGTTCCAGTTAAAGGGATGCCAGGCACCAACCGACTGCGGCTGTGTGCCGCTCCACCCACACATTGCCCCCTGCGGTAGTCTACCTAGGTACCTATCTATGCCCCCGCCCTGACAGCGCTGATGGTGCCACGAACCGAACAACCTAACGAACAGCCCAGACACGAAGGAAGCTTGGCCGTAAACTATCGGGAGAGGAAGTGGAAGCTCCCGCTCATCCCATCGCGCAGTAGAGAGAGGTAAGCACCACTGGACTCGCTGTCCTCTCGAGCCGCACACCTTCGCAGGACTCCGGACTCTGTACTGTACGTTCTGCAATGGCTCTCGGCCACTGTCCGCCGACTTCATTCACACATCTTTCAGTGTCTGCGCTCGAATGAAACGAACGGCACCATGCCGGTGACCTTGCCTCGATCGCGGTTCCAACGCCAGCTCGTGTCGCGGTCCACCATCCGGAAGCTGATTGCCGCCTTCATCGTATGGACCATTGTCGAGGCTCAGCTCATATACTACCGAGTCGCCCATGCCGAGCGAGACACCCAAGCCCAAGCTACGACGCTTCTCAAGCCGACCCGTGTGTACATTGCGAGCCTGCACTGGAACAACGCTGCCATCTTGCGCTCCGACTGGAACAAGGCGGTCGTGGACCTGACCAAGGCTCTGGGTGCTGACAATGTCTTTGTCAGTGTCTACGAGAGCGGTAGCTGGGATGATTCCAAGGGTGTTCTCCGGGAGCTGGACCGCGACCTGGGCAGACTTGGGGTTCAGAGGCAGATCACGCTCGACAAGGAAACGCATCAAGACGCCATAGACGCACCGCCAGCCGAACATGGATGGATTACTGCCCCTAGTGGTGAAAAAAGGTTGAGGAGAATACCTTACCTGGCTGGCATGCGGAATCTTTCCCTTCAACCACTGCTGAACATGGCAGAGAACGGGACCACATTCGACTACGTCTTGTTCTTGGGCGACGTGGTGTTCTCGGTGAGTCTTGTTGGTCACTTGCGCCTGTCTTCAAAATCCCCTCTCTAATATTCTTCTTTGCAGGTTCCGGATATCGTGGCTCTGCTAAACACAAACGACGGCCAATACGCTGCAGCGTGCTCGCTCGATTTCAGCAAACCGCCTCGCTTCTACGACACCTTTGCCCTGCGAGATTCAGGTGGTCATGAATACGCGACCCAGACCTGGCCGTACTTCCGGTCCTCCAACTCCAGAAAAGCGGTGCTCCGCGGTGCTCCCGTGCCAGTGTCGAGCTGTTGGAACGGAATTGTCGCAATGCACCCGTCTGTCTTTACTGGAGTCCAAGGCCTCAAGTTTCGGGGAATCGACGACACACTGGCCGAATACCATCTGGAGGGCTCCGAGTGCTGTCTCATCCATGCGGACAACCCGGCGTCACGTACCAGGGGCGTCTTCCTTAACCCCAACGTCCGCGTGGGATATTCCAGAAAGGCGTACGATGCAGTGCATCCGCCAGGAGGCTGGCTTTCTCTGTCCCAAGTCTTTTCTGGTCTGTGGAAGAACAGGGTCGCAAGATGGCTTACCACCCCTCTACTCAAAGAGTTGCAGGTTCGCTGGCGTATTCGCAAGTGGGCGGAGAAAGCGGAAGGTCGCAAGGAACCTGGACCATTTTGTCTCATCAATGAGATGCAGGTCATTGTGCACAACGGATGGGCTCATTTATAGATGGTAGGGGACTTCTTGGATAGACAAATACTGATCAATTTACGTTTCTGCTAAAGGCGATACTAGGGGCAATACTAGTCTGTCGGTCAAAGCTCTCGGCTGTTGTTGGCGCGGTTGGCTCGGAAATAATTCGCTTTTTGGGTTTGTTTATCTCTGGACCCTCTGCGAGTGGGCCGTCACTTTTTGTCCATGTCCGGTCTATGTACGACATGATGATATCACCACTTCGTTCTCCAATTGGATCCGGGCAAATCCTCCACCCAGTCGCAGGATATGTTGCAGCCGTAACCCTGTTACTCAGCATAACGGCCTCACGATGCACAGCATCCCCTTTGAGATCAAACAAGCTACTTTGGTAGACTAGCCTCTTCTCGGCACGCTCGGGTCAAGGTCCGGCAAGGCAATCGCTCCCACCCCGCGGATCGGGACATCTGGGCGAGCTACTCTGGCAAGACCCATATCCAGATCCTGCCATTGACTGTCCTCTCGAAGGCCAAACAAGAATGCGCCTGACGCGGCTCCATCAACGGCGTTGCTACTAATGGTCGTGTGGGTTATGGGGAGGAGGGAAAGAGGGAAAGAGGGGAAGAGGGGCATATGTATACCTACCTATTTGACCATTTCCCCTCTCGACGGAGGGCCGTGTCTCTTCTCTCTCCTTCTCCATAGCTACCTTGTCTGTCCAACAACACTGAACTCACGGCTCGCTCTTCAACATGGCACCCGCGGAGCCAAACGCACCCCCATTTCGCCCAAAGGGCAAGTTGCCCCATTTCGAGGATGAATTGGAAGATTGGAAGGGATACATTGAATGGGAAAAGTATCCCGAGAAGAAAAAGCAGGTGGAGGAGATCCTGAAGCAATACGACTTTCCCGACCCTCCTGAATTCCAGCTTGTTCCTTTGCCCAAGACGAATCCCATCTTGACCGGAGAGCGGTTCAAACAGTACCACTATGCTACGGGCCTCGGCCATTTGGTCGACACCAGCTGGCAGTATGTGCTCAAGGAAAAGGCCGAGGACATGGTGCATGTCCTCCAATTTCCATACAACGGAGAGCCTCCCGGAGTAAGTCTGATGGCCTTTGATCTTATCGAGAGAAGATGTCGTATCTAACCTGCGTCCAGGACCGTCTTGTTTCAACCGAGATCACCCGCAACGAAGACTTTTTCGTCCGCAACCATGGCGGTGTTCCTGAAATTGATGCTGACAAGTATTTTCTCGAGATCGATGGCCTCGTCAACAATCCCAAGCGTCTCACCCTCGCCGACCTGCAGAACGAAGAGTTATTCCCTCGCGAGACCAAGGTCGTCAGTCTCCAATGCTCCGGTACGCGCCGGCTTGAACAAATCCGCCAATATCCCGGCGATGGCGACGAGCTCATCAACGCTCCTTGGGGTGAAGGCGCCATCGGTACCGCCCGCTGGACCGGTGTCTCTCTCAAAAAGGTCATCAAGCATTGCGGTGGACTGAAAGACGGCGCAAAGCACATTGAGCTTTTCGGTGCTGACACCTACTTCAAGAAGGGCAAGGTGTACAACTACGTTGTATCCATTCCCTGGCGCAAGGTCAAGATCCACGAGGTGCTCCTGGCATGGGAGATGAACGGCAAGCCGTTGCCCAAGATCCACGGCTTCCCCCTCCGTGCGGTCGTCTATGGGTACATCGGCGCCCGAAGCTGCAAGTGGCTGTACAGGATCCGCGGTATCACGGACCCGAGCGAGGCGCCCGTCCAGAGAAAGGAGTACCTCTACTACACTCCTCAGATCGGCAAACAGAACGCCTTGTACAGCAACGGCTTCTCGATCCAGGACATGCCCGTTTCTTCGGCGATTATCTCTCCCAAGGATATGGATGTCATCACGCACGACGGCAAGGTCAAACTGAGAGGCTGGGCCTTCTCGGGGGGTGGACACTGGCCGATTCGCGTGGAGGTTAGTCCTGATGGAGGCGCCATCTGGTATGAAGTGCCGACAGAGAATATGTCGACCAAGTACTACTACGCTTGGAGACTTTGGGAGATCGACCTGCCTGTTGATCCCGAGGGCTGGCTGGAGTTTTGCGTGAGGACGTGGGATAATGCCATGAACACCCAGCCGACATATGTCAGATCTGCCTGGTGAGTTGCCTTCCTTTGCTTCCCCTGGTGTGATGTCTGGGTTGAAAGGTCAAATACTAACAAAGTCCCAATTGCAGGAACTGGGATTTGCACGTCACCTCCTCTTGCCATCGTATCAGGGTCTACAGCGTCAACCGCTCGAAGCCTCTTACCGCAGCGCGGTTGAAAGCATTGGAAGAGCACGGTATACCGCTCACGCCCATTACCAAACCTTTGCCCATCGAGCTCGAGACGGACGAGCAATACCAGGCGTCCATGGCAGAGCAACGCGGACGGGACCCTCTTGAGTAGGTATGTCTGAGGGGTTTCTGATACGGTGAACGTCGAGAATTGGAGAGGTCTATGACGTGAAGGTCCTCTGTGCAATCTGGTCAACCATCGTCAAGATTCAATCCTTTTTGTTTTCTTTTTTTTTGTTTCACATACCGGCCTGAACTCAAATATGTCGTAATAGTTTTAGCTCATGAACGTGATGGCCATTGAATGCATGGCCTGCTTGCATAATCCCTACTGGACAGTGGAGAGCCGGGAAGTAAGTGCCGAATTCAAGATCCTTCTTGGTATCGGGGTTGGTGCCTGCCTCAACCCGTTGTTGTCAAGTCATCATCCTGGACACCGAGCAAAAAAAGAAAGGGGAAAACCGTTCAGGGCAACCAGGGACCCCAGGTGATCAACCGCCAATCCACCACAACAGCAAAAAGCCCAACGTGGGACTCGAACCCACAGCCTCAAGATTGCGATCTCGAAGGAGAATAGAAGTCTTGCGCGCTACCGATTGCGCCAGCCGGGCAAGTTATGTGTTTGTGTTGTCGTGACTTTATGATAATATATTGGTGGGTCTTGACACGAGAGACATGCTTTTTCTTTTTGTGGGAAACCATGAACGGCTTTTGCACAGCACATGCAAAGACAGTAGAAGTGCCTCCTGTGTATGATAGATACGAAAATTTGAACCTGACTATAGCTGCACCAATGGTTCTATAGATAACGGACTGTTCTGTTAGCATGTTGTGCGTCCCAAATGCACACTACTCTATAAATTCAACTTTCTGTGATGCTACCGCTTTTCGACAATCTCAATCGCTCTCCTGCTTCAAAGGATGAGGACACGAGCGTAAAAAGACAGTAGAACATTCTCTACAGATGGGAAGAGTTTCGAGGCTCTCGGGGCCAGCGCACATGTGCACCAGATGATAATCAAAGCACTCAACAGGAAATCTCTGATTGCTCAGTCGCAGTGAGGGTGCCTCTTGGCGAG
>NW_009799100.1:2962340-3056112 GCF_000213175.1 Neurospora tetrasperma FGSC 2508 | reverse complement strand
CATCTCTTTTTGCAAATTTCTGCTTCGCTGTATTGTGTGTGTCTTTTTTTCCTTTACATATGCTGCCTGGCTTGCTAGCTGGATAAACTTGTTTGCTTTTTATGCCTACTTCTATAGAGAATTTGACCTAAGCTTGGAAGAGCTTGCGAAAAGATTCATGATAGTTTCATGTGGTTCTTCTCTCTTCTCGGTTATTGTTCAGCGGAACGCATTCCGCGCTAAGATGTAGGGGGACTTGACCAATGTGGTGCTGCCGTTCGGGGGCAAGGTGGGGAAAGATTATATGCCGTTTCATCTTCCGGAGACTCGAATCCCGTTCCTTAGGACGTCGAATGTGTGTGTGACTATTGTGTGACTATTGAAGCAGAATATGCTAGAAAAACATGAGAATGAGAAGTTGTTTTGGCTCTCATAAAAGCTTCATGCATTCTCTCTCCAGTTTCTGCAGACCTCGGCAGGCTTGGTTTCAGCTCGTGTTGCGATCTTGGCTGACCGTGCACTTTGGGGATCTTCGGTTCTGGATTTCTTCATCCACGAGGCAGGTGGGGACGAGGGATGATCACTTATTCTTCAAGTGGGCATGGCTTGCGACTGCTACCTTCCCCAGACTTTTTAGATCACGATTAGCGTCACTTTAATTTCGCAACTTGCCGGACGGTGTGGGAAGAGCACCAGCCTAGATACTCCGGAACCCCAAGGGGATGTCAGGTTCCGGTGTGAATGGTTTCGAGAATGGGGGGACACCTGACAGAAGGGATTCACAGGCATGAGGTCATTGTTGCGGGAATCCTCACCGATTGTGTACCTCACCCCTCTCCATGCGGAGAGTGCCAAGTGCTAGACCGCGGCTGTAATGTATAATTCCCCATCGACAGAAGAAAGGAAAAGGAGGAGGGATCGATGTCATCGCCAGTTTAGATTTACAGCTCGCAAGCTAGCCCGGGATACGGCCACTATTCAAGGGCATGGGGACTTGGGGGTTACTGATATATAATCTGGTGCTCTCCTCAGTCCAGTCGCCAGACCTAAGCTCGATAAGTCATTCTCAATTCGCAGCTTACGAGACCCCCAGGGTCGACGAGCTTATAAAATATGATCCTTACCTCCAGTGCTGCGGTGCTCCTCAGCACCGTCACCTTGTTCGCTCAACTCGCTTTGGGCCTCCCCACAGCATCCGAGCCGGTGCACCACGAAAGTGTCCGGGCTATCGGAAAGCTCTCTCACAGGGACGAGTTACACGACGCCGGCGTTGTCTGGGACAAGGTCGTTCGCCAGTCACCCGTAGTCTCTCCTACCGACCCTCGCGACAGCTTCAACAACCGGAACCCAGACATCCCAGGGGTTGGCTACCCTCGGTCCTCAGATGCAGATCCCGCCTTCACCATCCCCGAGGCGACCCTCCGCGCCGCCATCTTCCTGCCATCAGGCTTCAACGCGTCCACCAACCGCCAAGTAGTCCTCTTCGTTCCCGGTACCGGAGCCTACGGCCACGAATCCTTCGCCGACAACCTGCTCAAAGTCATCACCAATGCCGGCGCCGCCGACGCCGTCTGGGTCAACGTGCCTAACGCCATGCTGGACGACGTACAGTCGAACGCCGAGTACATCGCCTACGCCATCAGCTACGTCAAGGCGCTCATCGGTGACGACCGTGACTTGAACGTGATCGGCTGGTCCCAGGGTAATCTGGCCACGCAGTGGGTGTTGACCTACTGGCCGAGCACCGCCCCAAAGGTGCGCCAGCTGATCTCCGTCAGCCCGGATTTTCACGGGACCATGTTGGCATATGGGCTGTGCGCGGGCAACTTCGGGAAAGTTGCCAAGGCGGGAGCGCCCTGCCCGCCGTCGGTGCTCCAGCAGTTGTACAGCTCGAACTTGATCAACACCCTCAGGGCGGCGGGCGGCGGGGACGCGCATGTGCCCACCACCTCGTTCTGGTCGCGTCTCACTGACGAGGTTGTCCAGCCGCAAGCTGGCTTGACGGCGTCGGCGAGGATGGGAGACGCGCGTAATAAGGGCGTGACGAACGTCGAGGTGCAAACGGTCTGCGGACTATCGGCTGGCGGTGGGCAATATGGCCACTCGACCTTGATGGCGCACCCGCTCGTTGCGGCAATGACGCTCGACGCGCTGAAGAATGGAGGGCCCGCGAGCCTAAGCAGAATTAGGTCGCAGATGTTCAGGACCTGTTCGAATGTGGTCGCGCCAGGGTTGCAGCTCACGGACAGAGCAAAGACGGAGGGACTCCTTACCACTGCGGGCGCCAGATTGGTTGCTTTCCCTACCAAATTGTTGAGAGAGCCGGCCTTGAGAGACTACGCAACTTGAGTCAAACGATATATGTAGCTAGAACTGCGGGAGAATCCCGGATGCGATGAGTAGCGTAGTATCCGTGGAAGAATTGAATGATTTGGAAACAATTTTAGGACTGACACCAGTGTTCATAAATACCCCGCCGTAACATGCATTTCCCCGTCAGTATACAACCCTAGCATTGCCGACACCCATCATCCTCTGTCTGTCACATCTTCACATACAAAAAAGAGGTGTGGGTTATGATTGCAAAAGGAAATATTCGCAAATGGTAAAAAAAAAGCAAGGAGGAGCAAGAACAATGGACTATACCGGATTTGAACCGGTGACCTTTCACAAGGCGCATTGCACAATGCGAAGCGAAAATCATACCCCTAGACCAATAGCCCTTGGAATTGTTGACAACTTATCCAAAGCATAAAGCTATATTCTGTGCTCACCCTAGTGCAGTGTGGCCTCCCTATGCTGACCTTGTAAAGAAAGGGGGCAAAACAACCAAGATAGTAGTTTTCAACCGTCCCACCGCTTTCAAGTCAAGATGATGCCCAGAGAGAATGACAACTCCTATATAGCTGATCCTGCGAAACTAGCCATCTATACTTTATCTGTTATCGGCTACTAGGTCCTTCATGTACATGCCTGGCCCGTTCGGGATCTCTACGATATTTCGGCTTGCATGCTCCATTTTTCACGTCATTGCGCGGCCCCACCACGGCCCGGCCCGGCCCGGCTGTATCACGGTGCGTCCAAATCTCGGCTGCCAAATGAGTGTAAGAATAAGAATCAATCGAACACGTTACGGTCCGTACATTACACATTAATACGCTCATATCACGCATCCAAGCATATGTTTCCGACCACTTCGGCCACGAACAGAACATATATGGAAACTTTGAATGTTTTCAAGTTCAGGAAAATCCATGGCGATCTCGTCTTCAGAAAGATATCTAAGATTCTCGTTATTCAATACTTTCCACAGCTAGCACGGCGGTAGACTGTGTGTGCACTGAGGGACAGAAAGCTCTTCTTTCCGCCCTTACATAATTCATTGAACATCCTGAGTGCATCCGTACCTCGTACTCTCCATCATAATAATGTATTGCATGCTGAACTGAACCACAAGAATGTTTCGACAGCATGCTATCCTATTCGAAGAGCGCGGATCCCACAAACTGTTTCATACCCAGCTCAGACCAACCAAAACGCCGAGGAATATTACCCATAACATCACTCTATCACGACAATAAGGGGGAATCAGAGAGTTGGCTCGGACTGAGAGTCGACCGTCTTGAAACAGGTGGTGATCGGGATTCGGCGCGCAACGACTCGTCCTCAATGGATGGCTCGATAGGTTTGCCGTCCAAACCAGCAGAGGTCGATGGCTTGACGCGCAATGATAGATCTCCAAGGGGTTCCATCGACGAAGCGCCGCCGCCGTCGCTTGGAGTAGACCCACAAGTCAAATCATCAAGGGCCAATGCATTTCCAAAGATAACCGGCCAAAGATCTTCAAATATGACGGCAGAACAATCCTCGATATCTCTGATCAGGCATTCACCAAATTCGCCCTACAAATTCCTGGCTGGTGATTTGGCGCCATCGTCGGGACGATCAGCTTCCTCAAGATCGCCAGTATCGTAAGGTGAGATAAACTCGTCCCGATCCCCGTCATGCGCCTGACACCACTGTTGCCAAGAGTCAAGAAACCCTTCCTTGCTCGGAGTGGTGGTGAATTCGGAACAGTAATCAAGATAGTCGCATAAAGCCGAGATGTGGTAAGGGTAGATCTTGACTCCCAGCAAATGTACGAGAACGAAGGTTCCGTAGTGACACGGTGCTGCCTGCCAATCTTCGTCGTTAGACAACCGAATATTTTCCAAGATCCGCCGCTCATCTCCCGCATCGAATTGAAAATTCAGGTAGCGGAGATTGATTGGCTTTTCGATTTTCCTCCTTTCTATCTCCCATCGAGGGTCATTATCGGCACGCGTAATCCAAGGCAAACCGAGGAGAAAGGGAATGGTGCAGCCAAACATCTTCTCATGCCCTTTATAGCGCATTTCTCTTTCCAAGACCTGAACCGGTTGCAAGCTCTCAATTCTATGATCAGCCCCAAATGCACACGCGAAGAATGGGTTGTTAAAGTCGGTGATTTTGATACCAGGCACCGAAGGTAGGTTATTGCGACGTGGGTCAGGGTTGTACACCCCAACATTCTCCAACCTCAATTTGTCTAGTGCAAATACAATGTCACGGCCGGTGACATCCTCGAGATTGAGGGGCGATGTTCTTTCAGGAGACCATGACAGTGCCGCAATAATCGCCGTCCCAGGAATGAAGGGGATAAGTCCTTTCGTTAGGACAGCCAGGGATTGATTGACCTCCTCTGCACTGAACATACCCTTCAGGCTATAGGATGCCACATACACGAAGTTACTCATCGTGGTCACGGGGACATCTCTCGGGGTGATAACTTGGTAGTCGGTGTCAAACGCTTCCAGACCTCCACACATATTCCAATATTGGATAATTTCCGGATCGTGAACAAAAAGCGATGATGAAAACGCACCATTTTCTTCGAGCCGACCCTAACAGCAGACTGGATTGGTATGGTTTCTGACTGGAAAGTAAACAAGGCGACGATAATCAGGACCCGGGCGTTGGCTGTCGTTGAACTCGTGTGCGAATTCAAGGCAAAGAGGTGACCGGGGTGAGTGTATATCTTCGAATTCCACAACATGGGAGCTTGAACACCAGCCAATCTCTGACTCGTGGCCGCACCACATACACGGCACAGTTGCTGGCCTGTCGCACATGACGCACACATTCATGGCTTTAGGGAGTAACGGATCCTCGGGTATTGTCTCGTGCTTGATCTCAATGACAAACTCCGACTCAGTGTGGATCTCGGTCGTGACTGTAGCGTAGCTAGGGCTGCTGATCTTCGACACGGAGGTGTCCGAGACGTAGTCGTCAGAAACCCGTGCGGATTCGTCTTCCATTTTCGACTCTCCAGAGCTGGGAGATTCACTAGATACCTTGACACGCTTTCTGACGGCACGTACACTTGAAGCGCTGCTGGGGGTATCCGGATCAATGGCCTCACTAAGCGATGGCGATGATGTCAGGGGTCTGCGTTTTCGTTTGTTATCGCTCTTTGGGCTCTCCGCGGGAGTAGTTTGGGGTGACGATGTGGATAGCATGCCTGGGAGACACCCGATACTCCAAAGGATGCCGTGTGAGAAAAGAGGATACCTTAGACAGATATTGAAATGTCTGGATTATCGTCTTTAGCAAGCCTTTGCCTCGAAGAAACAACTGAATACATCGTAAGTGGGATGGGTAATTGGACTAATGTCAGGTGGTTTGTCTAAGACTCAAAGGAGGAGGGATTGAGCGGGAAATATTCTGGTTACGACAAGAAGGTGAAAGAACAAAGCAACAGGAATGGATGACTGTCCGGTTCCGATTGCTTGCGCCTTCCCAGATTATGCAGAGCTTGAGGTTCCTTTCATCCTAAGTAGGGTAAGTACCCGAACGTGTGCCTCCACAGGTGTCTGAAATGCTGTAAATGGTTGGTCGGTCCTGGCAACCTGGGAAAAGGTGGATAGGGAAGGAGTATTTATGTGCTACATATTGGGTACCTTGATAGATAGGTAGGCAGCTCTAGGGTCCAATCCTCGAGCGGTACGTTAGCCGCTTGCCCACGAGGAATTTGCAGCCACTTGTGGTGCTAATGCCAGGGTTCGGTAGAGTGAAGAGGGTGGTTGATTAGGAAGAAAAGAAGACTAAGACAACAGAAGCCTAGAAGACAGTTAAATACCCCGCCAATAGGTACTTTAGACACCATTGCACCTTCCAAATTGCTGCAGCAAAAAAATCCAAGGTTGATCTGTTCCTTCACCTTCCTCTCACTTTTCATCCGTCTGGGCCTCCAAGTCTTTCCCTTCTTCTCGTCGTCAACGTAATATATCTTCGCAGGCAGCCAAGAACTATCGCTCGTTCACCACGCTCCTACTTCTAACTTGTCTTAATATCCCGTCTCATCTATGGTTGATTTTATTTCCTACCTACTTGTTATTTCATCTCGGCATGTTGGAACGCGGAACTAGGCAGTCATCAAGCGACGCGACTGTTATCTCGAACGATTCGGCCATAAATTCAGATCGCATGAGTTTTGCTTCCCTGGAAGAAGAGGATCCCTACCTCCCAAATCTCTGGATTTGTGATGTGAATCTCACAGACGATCAGGAGCTCGCCATGGAGCATCTAATCGCACACCTGAATCACCCTCGCGTGGTGTCACTTCAAGCCACTGCTAACGCTCTTAACGAGCTGATGCCATGGAAGGCCGTGCCGGAAAACTATATGTCGTCCGACACGACGACTCATTCCCTGTCCTCCATCAGTAGTATGCAGCTGAAGCACCCAGCCGCAAGAGTGATGCGAGAGTTCTGGTACATATTCTTCGACGTCGCGAAGAATATACCCTACTGGCATCCTGCCCAAAAGAGACTCCAGAACCTCATCAAGAAGCTGGCAGACCTCTGCGAAGCAGATGTGAAGGTGGAGAAGAAGGAGTGGATGACCCGCGAACGCGATGGTCCTGAAACACTGGCATGTTTGTTCAGTTTTGCGCCTCTCTCTATGTGTCTTTCTCCCCTTTCGTTCTTTTCTTCACATACGTCTCATTGATTGCTTACATCTCTTGCCATATTTACAGCCCTTTTGCCATCCCACATGGTGGGAGCCCTTGCCGTACTTCTCGGACTCTCTCTACAAGTTTGTTCTACGTGTGTTCCCCCTTACTTCAACTCTTCGCCAATCCTTTCTCCGAGATTGTAACTCGACTGACATCTGACCCGTCAACAGCCTACCCACGCGACGAAAGAGATCAAGAAGTCATGTGGCACTGGATTAACTTCTCTTCGTTCCAAGCTCGAACCGCAGCCACAGGCCTCCACAGAATCATCCCCTGCGCTACTTGGGTGTTGCGCGCTGCTCTCGAAGATTTTCACCCGGTCACCATCGAACAGTAGGAGTGCTTCATGGCGTCGGCCACGGAGTGGATGAAATTTGCCGCGCATCTCTTGTGGCAGCAGGCGCTCGACTGGGACAACCACGCAAGTGACAAGTCCGGGAAGAACTCGTCCTACATCTGGGACTGGGGCTCGCCAACCGGTGTCATGTACGGAGGGGAGTCGGGGATGCACATGGATCGATGGATGTATTGGTACGCCACGTTTCGCAGTATCATCAAGAGGTGCAGCGAACTAGAGGAAGCAAAGCTGGTAGTCTATTATGCGCAGGTACCGAAGACTGCCATGGACCGAGTTATGGGGGCGCCGGAGTCTAACACGGTTGGAGGTGACCATTCGAAGAAATCGAAGAGCGAAGTAAGTGGCTATCTGACTGGCGAGGATCTCATTGCGAGGGGTATTGCTGGTATTCGCCTTGGTAATTCCGGTACTTCGGAATATGACGCTGTTGGTGACGTGATTGAGGGTATTGCTAGTCTCACCCTTGAGGCTACTGTGTTCAAAGAAGAGGCTGTTTCAAGTGAAACGACTTCAAGCAAGAAAGCCGAAGTGAAGACCGAAGCGGTTGCCAAGGGCAAGCTGGTCATCAAGAGCGAAATTTTGGATTGACGGATACGGTGTTATCCTGTCTGTTTGAGAAAGCTTCAGAAAGGAGGGTGATTCTACTGAATCTTCTTGGTTTTCCTCTGTCAGTGTCTTGTACTCTTTCTCTTCGGGTTTTGATTCTTCTCCTTTGTGGTTTTCTCCCACAATCTTCTCATCAGGGTGTGCTTTTCCTTTGGTGTGGTCTCATCAGGTCTTTGAAGTCAAAGACTCCTCTATTGGATAGGGCAGGTATCCAAGCAGATATCTGTCTTATTTTCCAGTTTAGTACACAGTCCCTCGATTTATCAACGTTACAGACTTTGCTGAATCCAATACCCAATTTTGGGCCATCCATCCGCGACCGTCCGCAAAACGGTCTACTCGTCACCCGAAACACACCCCATACTTCCTAACCACAACTCTAAAACCCTCCAATCCCCTGAACCCTCTTCACCGCACCCACCGCCCCTTTAGCCCACCTCTTTACTCTCCCACCCGGATCAACACCAATAACCCCATCCGCCTCTTTCCCCTCCGCATCAACCCACATCCCTTTCTCCTTATCCAACGCCCCGTATATTGCCGTGTTCTGATTCCTCATAATCCCCTTCATCCACGTCCCACAAACCTCTTCACTATCAATCATCACATTAATCTCCTGGCTATGAAACCAGCTCTGCGTATCCTGGTTCCCATTCCCCATGATGCCCACGTGCCCATCCACAACCATCAACTTGATATGACAGCTCCTCAACCCCTTGGACTGCACCAGCGGTTTCGTCTGGTCTTTGGCCACGTACCAGTAGTAATGCAGATTCTGCCTCGTCCCAGGCGAGAGCGATGAGTATAGCTGATGTGCAATCATTTCGTTGTGACCGTTCTGGTGAGGAAGCAGTTCGCCTGCGTCGTTGTATCCCAGACATACATAGCAAGTGACTTGGACGCCGCGGTTGCAGGCATCAAGAATGGCGGGGAGCAAAGGAGCGGCGTTCAGAGTTGGGGTCTGGATGAAGACGGAGTGAGTGGCATTGCGGAGGGCAGAAAGCCAGGCGGCATTTTGCGGATTGGAGACGGAGGAGTGGTTCGGCAATCCGTAAGGGGCGCGGTTGACTAGGGCCATTGGTACTGCCTCGGGTTGTTGGTATTGTCCTTGAATGGAGGCTTGGTGATGAGGAAGGAACAGGTAAGGGGTCATTTTATTGTTTGGGTCAGTGACCGGGTCCGGGGCAAGCGGGTCGGCCGTGAAGTTGGGGTTGCGAGTGTGGTTGAGGAGACGAGTGACAGCTTGCAGGTGTGTTTCGATGACTCTTCTGCCTGGATCGCGTTTAGATGCCAAGGAGGTTTGAACACGGGCGACTTCGGCTGCTATCGAAGTGTCATAGTGAGGCTCTTCGGTTGTGTGTCGGGGAACCTTGGGAGTGACAGTCGGTTGAGTAGTCATCCCAGTGGTGGGTGGCTCCTCGGTCACAGCAAGCCTCTTAACTTCCACTTTCCTCTCAATCTGGCCCACTCCCGTCTCTTCCACTTCCTTCTCCCTTCCCCACGCCTCACTAGCCGGCGAATTAACACACGGCATCCCAGGCTCCAAGTGCTTATACCAACTAATCATCGCCATATCCCAAAGTGAATCCACCACTGGACCCTTCAAGTGCGTCGCCATCTCCAGGTTGTCGTTGTCCTGGATGTTATTGCTCTGCAACACTGCCACGCGCCTGTCCACCACCATGTACTTGGCGTGAAACGTGCCCATGATGGGCGTGTGATAGTTCATCACTTGCATGTCGATAAACGAGATCTCGTCTGGATGGGGAAGACCGACGGTGGAGGCGTCGGTGTAGGTATCTGGAGAAACGATCTGGTGGGGCGAGAGAAGTTGTTTGGGGGTTCCGCGATCGTAGAGGATTTTAAGAACTATCTTATTCTTTTGTGGCTGGGACTCTACCCCAGAGGATAAGTGGGCTTCGGAGGCAAGACGTCGGTTGAGGTCCCTTATAGCGTTTGTTAGGTAGGTTGAGGCAACGCTCGATTGCCAGTAGTTTGTTGCTAAAAAGATTTCGTGTTTTGCCCGGCAGATCAGATTGGCCATGTGGCGGGCTATGTCGGGGATGCTTTCAGGTTGATGGTAAGTTAATATCAACAGCTTTAAGGACGTGCTAAAAGGTGCTCCATCAACAGGATAAAATGGGATGAATAGCTTTACGTACACGGAGATTATCGTCAACGGAACAGTACCGCAGGTCCCCAAAAGCGGCGGGCTGACCATACCCCTGAGGGGATCATCGTCAAGTGTGCAAAGTGCATCGTGATATATCTTGCCACAGAAGTTGTCAGCGGTCTCCCATCAATCCCATCAACCACATAACATGCCTCTGGAAGTAATTAAGTACCTGCAAAAATAGTTCACTCGGTTTCTTCCCTCCCCACTTCCCACACTTCGCAGCCCGATCAAGGTGTTCCTGGGCTAAACGAGGCGAATGAGGGGGCGTGGGTGGTGACTTGTAGTAAGTTGTTGAACCCTGGCCATTACTTTCCTCCTCTTCACTGCCGCTGGAACTCCCCTCTTCCTCTTTGTCCTCCTCGTCGACGCCTAGAGACCTCTTCTTTAGAGCATGCCGGCCGTAAAGCTGGTTCCAGGCAGCACTGGGGGAAAGACTGGGTTCTTTTGCGAGGAGTGAAGAGACGGTTTCAGAGGATGCGCAGAGGTCGAGGATACGATCCGAGATGTGATCTGGAAACTTGGATTTGGTCATGACGGGAGATGTTCGTGGAGTGTTTATGGAAGCAATGTATATGTGGGTCAGAGATACAGAAACGGATGTTGATGATGATTGTTATATAGTAGAATAGTCTAGTAGGTGTGCAATGATGATCAAGATGAGAGATGGAATGTTGGGACAATGAGTCCTCCACTGGAAGTTCTAGCTTAGTCTCCGGGAGTAGCAAGGGAACAAGTCCAAAGAAAAGCGTGTCACTTGGGGCTATGGGCAGGTGTCATGATGAACGAGATCAGTGCACTTTCAGATTGCTCGGAGCATTTGCTCCTGACAGGACATGGACCCTGCAAAATGTGCCTTCCCAACTGTTTTAATACCCGTCAGTACCTGCCCGGAAGATGCTGAGAACCTTGTTGGCTCGAGCGCCAAGAATCTTGGTTAAGTGCGTCCTTCGAAATGACTTTTCATAATTCGTCCAGAACACATAAAGCAAAGGAGATAATGAAAGGACCGATATTGGGTCGGGGCACTCATCTCCCCAAGACCTTTCAATGTTAACAAGCTTGCGTTGTCATGGACGACCATTCGCCTGAAAGGTGAAAAGTCACCACCAACATTTGTTGATGACGTCAGTGGTTGGGTGGATGGTGTCGGTCCCGAGTCGGCACGGGTGCGTGCGGGGAGTGAGGATAGAATGTATGTGGACTCGGAATGATCCAACTCGGGACGACCGATCTTCTGCGTTCAAGTGATGCAGTTTGTTGAAGACGAGCGCAGGATCCCTTATCATGGTAGGTAGTATTCGAAAAGTCTGTGCGGAAAACCAGGCGTTGGGAGCAAACTGCGAGACACTGAGCAATAGCTCAACCCCCGGACCAAGTTAATAATCATGTTCATCCTATTTGCTATTATTCATAACCATCCATAAACCCAAACAAAACATGGGTATTCCCAACCAAAACCCGCTCTTATCCCAAATGGAGCTGCGCTTTACTATATTGACCCTATGCCAACTTGGATACCTCACTAAAGATCACCGTGTCCCTTCTCCAACTTGGCAAAGTCGGCAAAGGCCAGCTCGTAGGCAAAAGCAAGAGTCATGCGCGCGTGCTGGAGCATATGGTCGAATGAGAGATACTTGATGAGATCGTCGGTAGTATGAATGTGGTTGTCCGAATACTCGAAAGCAGACTCGATGACAAAGGCCGAGGGATACCCAGCCTTGGAAGCAGAAGCGTGATCAGAGCAGGCATAGCCGCACTTGGTCTCGACGTAGGGGATATCGCAGTATTCGACAATGATCTTCTTGATGAAATCAGTCAGGTTTGGGTCGACATAGTCGACAATAACACCGACACTTTCCACCTCACCGGCCTGGAGGGTGCGGGATACGAAGCCGGTCATGTCCTGCTGGAGCATTGCCTTGACGCCCCTGCGAGCCTTCTCATATGTGGTGAAGATGGCCTGGCTGCCAAGGAGACCACCCTCCTCAGCACTGTACCAGTGAAACTCGATGGTGTTTTCGTGGTTGCCCTTGATAATGTCCTCAGACTGCAGCAGCACACGGAAAGCCTCCAGGATAGTGACGGTACCGCTGCCATCGTCGTCGGCGCCAGGGGCAGCGAGAACGGAAGGAAGCCAAAGGTTGATCGAGTCCTGGTGCGCGCCGATGACTACGGTGGCATTGGTCTTGCCGGGAATGGTGGCAATGATACTGTTCTGACCCCAAGAATGCTCGAAGTGGCGAGCAGTAACGGTGTCGTCGGCGCCAGCGGCCTTGATGGTGTCACGCACTTGCTTAAGAAGCCATTCGCTCGATTGACGTCCGCTCTCGGACTATTGACATGCCGAGGTTAGCTTATCATGTCGCGAGCAATGGCATGCCTTGATAAGCCATGCTGCGCGCACATACCTTGTAATACCGCGTGTGGAAAGAGGTGAAAGTGGTGAGATGGTCTTCCATCTCAGTCTTGGACAGGTTCTTGAGCAATGGCTCGAGGTCCTTCTTCTGCGTCGGCTTCTTAGGGAAGACACTCTGCTTGGAGGGGCGCTTGTTGAAAGTACCGAGCTCGGCATGGTCGGTGATGTCGAAGAAGCGCTGACCATTCTATGGGCAAAACAGCTGTTAGTACCTCGCTCGATAATCCCCGGTCCCCGATAAGGTTTACATACACGTCGAAGTTCCCACTTCTCATCCTCTGTAACCCATCTTGTGTTTCCGGGCGAAAGCTCAATGTGATACTTCGTCGTCGACTTGGGCTCCTCGGGAATGCCATCAGGGAAGAGCATGACGCGGTTCTGCTCGGCCTGCTCAACGAAGCGGGCGCTTGCCGCGGGGAGCAGCAGCGCAAGAAGCGATGCGTTTGAGATCTTCATTGTGGCTGTTGGTGAATGTTACGATAGTGTTTGGAGTGGGTGTTGTTGACTTGGTTGATGGATGAAAGAGGGAGGAAATGGCATGAAGAGAATGCGCTGCGACGGAATGGGAAAGAGACGGGACCGGGCCTCACCGCGCGATGGGACCTGGGGACCAACAAGGTGCCTGTTCCAAGGCCGGCCTGGAGACTGACTGATGTGTCATGCATCCCCGTGCGTGCCGTTGGCCCGTTTCGGAAGCTGCTTTGGCTATCTGATAAGGCCCCGATAAGCACTCCGCGCGGGGAGGCTCCACTGATGCCCCTGCTGCCTGGGGCGGTCAGGGCGGATCTGCCCCTGCCAAGGCGCTAGTGACGAACCCGTGGTTGCACTGGTCACTGCACGCGTGGCTCTCCACAGGCCTTGCATCAACTAGCAAGTGAAAGCAACAAGACTGAAGAGCAGTTGACGAGACCTCGAACTTCACTCGCGGGCTTTAGAGGGTTGAGGTGGTCATATGTTGCTGTCTCATTCAATTCTGGTTTCATTGTATGTATAAGACTGTGCATCTTTCGACTCTGCTTTTCGCAAATGAATCACGGCTATATCACCGCTGAAATCTGACCACGGCATTCCTCATAGGCGGACGGAATTGTATTCAAGAACATGGCGAGCATCCCTTCTTTTTCACGGGCCGAGCACTTTGATCTCCACTCTCGTTATCTAACTTTATTAGTATGTTTACTTTGGATAGGGGTGACTCGGGCTTCATGACTCGTCAGCACTATGCTGTCTTACAATAGATGAACAAGTGGAAAGGACGATATGTTCAGGATCAAGGTGGCAGAGGGTTCGATTACTTCCACTTCGGCGGAGACCAGGGCACCTAACCCCCGACTGTACGAACCGGAGGAAGCCAGGACCGAGCCGTCAAGATAAGGTTTCTGGTCTCCGCTTGTCCGCTGAGGCCCTGCACACTAACAATTAATGGCGGGATGACACTAGCAATGACTTCATTCCTCGCTACAATTGAGCACCATCCGACGCTAACTCCTCGTTATAGAGTGGGGTGAAGCGGAGAAGCGCCATGGCGTCCGAGCTTCGAGATGCTTTTGAGTACCCAGGAAGCTCCTGAGAAGCTCCTCGGACGGACCTGAAGCGAAGAAGAGGAGGGTACGGATGACAAAATGATTGCATCCTCTTCAGTCTAGAGGTATCTCGTTCTATCTGGCAACCGAGCTGGTCTTTCTATCATCAAGATAGGTAGGTACAAAGTATGTGGAGACCTATAAAGGCAAGTGGAGCTAGAGGTAGGTCTTACACAACTTATTACTGCGTTTGGGAAACAGCAACTTTGACGTGAACTGAATAAAATGTAGCACCTTGCATGATTGTTAGGGGCACACAAACTAATATACTATCTGAGAACAGTTAACCCCTCTTTTACCTCTAACTCGGCTCGTCCCAGTCCTTCTCCCGTCTCTTGATCGAAGTCAACCTCGACCCAAGACCAAACCAAACAGCCTACACCCCACCGTTCCACAACACCAACGTAAAGCAGACACTCATCTATAGCCAAGCCACCACCATGTCCTCAGCTGAGGCTTTCCCTCCCTCCATGGGAAGGGGATCGGAACACGCCAACGATACCAACAAGACCGCCAACGGCAAGATCGACAGCAAGCCGAATGACAAACACCACGCCGAACCTAACAGTAAACATGCCGCCTCGGAGTCTCACGGCAAGTCTCACACCAGCGAGCCCAACAGCAGCAGCAAGAGCAGCACCAGTGGCAGCAAGACCGCGCCGTCCTCCTCCTCCTCCTCCTTGGGCTCTCGGAACCCTCAAGACCTGATCCAGCGGGGTGTGTACAAGTCCAACCTGCTGGGCACCGCCACCTTCATCGGCCTTCGCGCGCTCGACCCGCTGCTACAGTACAAGTTACTCGCGGGCGACTGGGGCACGCGCCTGCTGTCCAAGCTGAACATCTCGTCGATCCCGCTGTACGACTACGTGTTGGAGACGACTACTGCGGAGGGAACCAAGGCGTCCATCATCCGGCACCTCCCCCTACCGCGCCTTTTGCTGTTGCTCATGTCTGCGGGATCCAGTCTCAAGCAGATCTACTGGCTTTTGAGTCTATCGCGCGAGGAACTTACCCCTGCTGCGGCGGTGGAGGTGTCGCTGTTCAACACGGTCGTCAACACCATGGGTTCCTTGCTGTTGTTGAGCACCTCGACTTCGGCCGCCCTCTCAACCCCGCGCATCACCATCCCCTTCACTTTCGACTCAGCCACGGGCACGTACATGTCCCTGCCGCTGCCCATCGCCCTCGGCACGGTCATGTACGTGACGGGCATGGCGATCGAGACCCTCACGGAGCGCACGCGCAAGAAGTTCAAGGATGACGAGGCCAATGAGGGCAAGATCTGCCGCGAAGGGCTCTGGAATAAGGCGCGTCACATCAACTATGGCGGGTATACGCTGTGGAGGGCCGGGTACGCGATGGCGGCGGGCGGCTGGATCCCGGCCCTGGGCGTGGCGGCGTTCCATATCTGGCACTTTGTTAGCAGGAGCACGGTGTACATGAGCGAGTACATGCAGAGCAGGTATGGGGAGCAGTGGGAACGATACAAGAAGGAGGTTCCGTATTCTTTGTTTCCTGGTCTTTACTGAACGGTATTTTCGTGGTCTCGCTGAAGGGGAAGAGGAGGGAAGTCAACCACTTTGGGTTTATCTGTGTGATCGGTTATGTAGACTTGGGCGTCTGTGATGATGCATGGTGATGATAGTGTGAGGTAAGTAAGTTAGCTCTCAGGGCTGAGTGGCGGTTCAATACTGAGGGTTTCTAATACTGTCTCTGTAATAATGCTGTGTTATTGGAAAGATTGTAAGAAGTGTCCAAGTCAAACTTCATTCTGCCGTAGCACAGCTTCACGTCTGAGCGGACAGCATGCTATTAAGACATCACAAAGCAAAGTATTCAAAACCGGCCAGAGAAACGGCACCAAGGTCCGCTGCCATTAGCATTAGCGCCAAAAAGGATCCTAAAAAGAACTGAAAAAAGGACGAAACCACCAATGCATGCTTTTTCCAGGCTCACGTCTTTTGCAGACGAGCCGCGTGGGTAATGTAAGTGGAGCGACGTTCGCTCTGTCTTTCGGGGTATCGATTCTGTTAACCAAGCAACCGCATCACTTCCTTTTCCTTGTTATCTCACATGCTGTCTTCCATCTGCCTACTCCTCGTCTTCGTCCAGCTATCATGCTCAGATTTACCACCCTTGTCCTCCAGACCCATACCACGCTCAACCCACATCTTGCTGCCCATTTCAGTTAAGCGCGACAGCGCACGCGCGAACGCAAAGGCTTCCTCGTCGCCGCTGAACAGGTTAGACTTGGAGAGCTTGTCGGCATTCTGGTCGAGATCATCCATCATGTGACTCATCACATCCGCAACAGAATGCGTCTGGTCCAAAGCCTTGCCCTGCTTCTTGAGTGACTCCTCAATCTCCTGTCGGGAAACGAACAATTCTGTCAAGGGCACGGCTGCCGTCAAGACAAGTTTGGCGTGCGACTCGTATACGGCGTCGATGAAGGTGATGAAGCGGCGGGCCAGGTCGCGCTGACGGTAGGTCATACCAGGGATGTCGGTGACAATGAAGGCGTCGTACGAGCGCATCAGCTCAATGTAGTCGGCAGCACCTGTCGGTTGGCCGATCAGCTCGTCAAAGGTGAACCAGGCGCAACGGCCGCTGACACGAGGGACGTGGATCTCGCGGCCCCAGACAGTTTGCACCTCGGGGTGCGGCTCGGGATTTTCGGGATCGCCCAAAAAGCGGAACCACTTCTCGGCGTGGGAGGCTGCGTGGGCGTCGAGCGCAGTGTGGTAGACACCGGAAGGAGGACGGGGGATCTTGCGGTAATCGGTGTTGGAGTTCAGGTTGATGACGTGCAGCCGGTTCTTGAGCAGTTCAATAGCGGGGATGAAGGACTCGCGCTGGACACCGTTTATGTACAGCTCGTCGGGGTGTCGGTTGGAGGTCGTGACAAGCACAACGCCGTGGGACATGAGAGCCTCGAGGAGGCGGCGAAGGATCATGGCGTCGGCGACGTCGGTACATTGAAACTCGTCGAAACAGAGAACGCTTCCCTGTTGGGCAATGTCGGCTGCAACAAAGGGAACGGCGTCGACATCGTTGCCGTATTGCATCTTGATCTTGTGGAGGCGCTTGTGGACATCCTGCATAAAGTTGTGGAAGTGTATCCTCGTCTTCGACTTGATGTTATGGGGTAATGTGTCGTAAAAGAGATCCATGAGCATGGTCTTGCCGCAGCCAACATCGCCATAGAGGTAGAGCCCCCGGGGAAGGTTGGCAGGGATTTCGGCAATGGCACTCTTGGACTTGCCGCCGAAGAAGGAGAAAAGAGACTTTTGCGGTTTTAGAGATTCGAGGGTCGGGCGGACGACGGGAGGTGCCGCGTAATTCCGGAGTTCTTCGTGGAGATGCTGGAGATTCTGGATAATTCCTGTTTGTGCAAATATGAGGCGCGTTAGTTAGCGGCTGCTCTTGTTCCGTCTATAGGTTGAGCTCCCAAGTGTTGCATGCTCACTCACCTCTTTGATGGTCGTCATTTCGTAGCTCCCCATTGGCGACTCGGCGGTCGTATTCTTGGATGGGGCCAAGGTTTTCTGGGTTTGCTGTGGGTAGGAAAGAGTCAAATCAAGATCTCTCATTACGGGAGTGATGGCGCCAGTAAGAGGTCGGGGTTTGGCTAACCATTGTGAACAGCGGTTGCGGCGGTAGCAGTTGTTGCTCTCCTCCTTTGGCCAGCGGTAAATGTCGCAGGGAGGATGATGCGGGCAGCAGGCCGAGCAGCATGTGCCAAAGCGCGCGACTGGTTGACGTTCCTATGTCCGCAAGCCGATGTACATTGTGTGCGCCGGGGTGTGCTGGTGTTTGTGATGATTCTCGCAGAACGGGCAGTCGACGACCGAAAGAGGGGTTTCGCCGTAGTCGGGAGCCCGAGCGGTACACTGGTCACGCGCATCTTGACCAGCCGGTTGGCTTCTAAGTACTGTCACTAATCGGGGAGTGGTGAAAACGAGGAACTAGAAGTGGCAGGATGACACCGAAAATGGAGATCACCAAGAAAAGCAAAGAAAAGACTAAAGTATTGAAAAGAAATCTAAGGAACTCGCAGCAGCGAGGAACGCATGATACAGCGTGTGTCAATGTCGGTGGGGAAGACGGAATCGGAACAAACGGCAGAATTGGTTCAGGACTCCAGCAGCCATCGAATCGGACGACAAGGCATTCACGGGGTTCGGCCTTGTGGGGACGGCATCTCTGAGGCTTGTGATTCTGGAAGGCCAATGAAGGGGGCAAATACTCTACAAGGGAAGTGTCAGGTTGAGTTTTTATTGGTCATGCTGAAGTCAGATTCAGATCATGGGCAATCAGAGTCGTGGATGCGCCACAGATTTCTTAGTTGTCTTTGGGTCACAACGATACAAGACAAAGTTGGTGTATGTGTAATCGATAAAGTCGAAATAGTAAGAGTGTTGGTGATACTCCAAGAAGTTGGAATTCTGGACAGGGGCAGGGGCAGCATGGTCGGAGAGAACGGATTTTCATCGGGATCTTGTTGTCCAATTGTAGTGTGGACCATTTAACGACCGTTAGGTACCGACCCGTGCCTCGCCCCCACTATTTTTTAGAATCGTCAACAATCGAGTCCCTGTTCAGGGGAAGGCGTGGCACTGGCACGGCCCGGGTACATAGCGCGCTGACAGAAGGCGCTGTTCGCTGCTGACCTTCAGAGCCTCCCGTCCTCCGCTGCTATCGGGGCTACAGCAGTACGTACATACACTACGTGAAGTTCAAGTTCTCCAACATGGATTCAATCTGCGGGGTCGGTCTGCCATCCGGATGGAAGGAATGAACCCTTCCCATCCATTCGGGTTGTGGGGACGGGAGCCGACGGGGTGATGCCATTGGCTTGGCAATCTTCATGAACCTCCACTTATCACGAACTTTTTGTTCAACACCATGTCGTTGTCTCGAGATACGATTATCCCAACAGCAGCAAGGTCACTTTTCGGCAGAAACTTCAACGTTGTTCTGGCTCCACCGCGCCGCCTCGGATTCCACACGTTACGGGCAGCAACGACCAACGTCTCCGGCTTACATTTTACTAATGAGTGGCATCAGCAACATGATCACGCAAACAAATCACGAGCGTGATGCGGTCTTTTCTCGTTTGTTTTACCATTAACGTTGGGAACAAAATCATACCGATACTAGAAGCATCTTTGGCGTGGCTCTTGTTACGGAGTTGCCAGATGACTGCGTCTCGATCACACCGACCACCACATCATCACTGGCACATACCCATTTTGCTGTTATGAGATAAACTCGCCGGTACTGATCCTTTAGGCCCTTTTTACGGCGTGCTGGATATGTTGTCTACACTACGTGAAGGAGGAGGATCAAGGGTCTTATTGGTGTTCCTGAAGCGACATGCCGTACGTCAAGCAGTGTCAATACTATTCCACAGAGAGATGCTCGCCGTCGTTGATCTTTCCCATCGATATTTTCCACCGTACATGTGTTTGTTGGATATCAGCTCACCTCTGTGTATACTCCGAGATACACTCAGCTGATGCCTCCAGTTTGCGAAAACACATGTTGAAAGGCCCTTACGAATGCGTATACACTAGGTATCGACTCAGGGTCTCGGTTTAGACCAGTGACGATCTCACCCCGGCCGATACTGGTTCGGGCCGCGCCTTGTGCCTATCATTGCCGTTGACGGACATCCTCATCAACCTGGCAACCTACAGCACCGGTACCGAGCCTCATCGCAACGCTTTACACCCAGTGGATACTACTCTGATCATGGAGTACTACTCTCCAGTAACTCCGAAACACCCAACAATCAGTAATAAGAACTCGATAGCGGAGTTCGTGAGAGTTTTGGCCTTTCCATGCTTGATGTGGCTGAGAAACTATCAACTTCTACTGCTACATTCCGTTGCGTTCTGACCTCTGTCTGCAGAATTCTTGGCTCCTCCCGACTTCAACTCTCGAAAAACTTCACCATCGCCGTCCTGTTTGCGTGGAGGATGGGGTCAGTCGGCGAACGTGTGGTCCTGGCAACGTTATCACAATCACTTGATCGTGCATACGCGATGTTGGCACTTCTCAAAGCCCCCTCACGAGTCCTCAACAGTTCGGCGTTGTTGGCGTGGCTCCGATGACGGAAGGAAATGATGATGATGAAGGGAAAGAGTCAGAATCGAAGATTCACTTGGCGTTGTCTGCATCACCAGGAAAAATCTCTAAGTACGACAACGCTCCTTGAGGATACGGCGATATTCTCATCAACATCATCATCATCAGCTTCTTCCTTCATCCAGCCTCTCACCACCAAAGCCAGACCCTAAAGACATCTCCAGCAGCCTTTTGCGACCATATCACACCCGAAATCCCCAAAAGCCTCTTCTCAAAATGCTCTTCTCCACAGCCCTCCTCTCTCTCTGCGCCTTTGCCGCCGCCGCTCCCCTCACGCCTTCTGCCGTGAAGACAGCCGTGAGCCCTGACGGCTACACCTACATCGTCGAATCCGAGGCCTACGTCGCGGACACTTTCACCAATAGCGACGGACGGAACGTCACCGTTCTCGTTCACCCTGCCCTCAAGTGCTCCATCGACATGGACGCCTCCGGGCAGTCCCTCAACCCCGGCACCCTCACCAAGCGTCTTGACTGGAACGACGGCGTTCAGTACGCCGACTCCTGTGGCGCCTCGTCCTACATCAGAAAGACGTCGGGTAACTCGCCCCTCGTCTCCGACTGCGCCTCCATTCGCGACTACTATGCGGGGCACCAGGGCCGCTATGTCGCGTACTGGTCCGACCGGGCGTTCAACAGTGGCTATTGCCGTCTGGTCATTACGAACACCTGTGTGTTTGGTGTCAAGAGCAGCAGCATCTATCCTGTCCATGTCGGGAGCAGAGACATTTCTGATCTTACCAGAGACTCGATCAACAAGTTCCAGAGCAGCAGGCGGGTGGGTGCTGAGGGACACATGAACTGCAATGGTGACCAGCCTACTAGCGTGGACTGGGCTATTTTCGCCAACTAAGTTTGGGGGATGTGATGGAGGGGATTTGGGTGGATTTCCACTCGCAAGGTAGATGGATTGAAGGCATAGACCCCGCTTGAGTCGGGGATGTTGGAAGGGGAAAATGAACATGGGGTGTGCCGCTGGACTTGTGCCGTTCAACACGCGCTCAGACAGGGTTGGAATCATGTTAGGGGACGAGTCACGAGGCGAAGGTTGAGAGTGTGACCTAGCATTGGCCAAGCTACGTCGACACTGAGTTTTTCTTCACACCTGTATGTGATGGGATGAACCGGTTGTGGCATCCCACACTTGATGGTTTCACGAGTTTTACGAGGATGGGCAGGGATGGGTTTGGACACACTCTTTAGAATATTATACCCTTCAGTTCGAGAACCGCCAATAGGGCGAAGATTTATGCAAAACGTTATTGCTATTGACTAAGCATTTCATACCAACTCTTACCGACCCAGGGGCTAGGGTAGGTACATGAGACTCACATAATTCCGCACCTTCCCGTTGTCGGTTGGTGTAATGGTGAACACTACTTGGCTGATCGCCTGTCGTGTTGAGATCTGTGGCTTCTAAACGACTTCGCGATAGTTCACTACCACTTCTGCTTCCCAAGCCCCCATCTCCTTCAAAACATTCCTTTATAGGGCCAAGCTCAATATACAGAGAGCACATACGACCATACCCACTGGAAAACTCGGGATCCCGTCCGCTCTCCCATAGATAAGCCAGTGAGGGCCAGACTAGTAGTTGGGTCGGTGACGACCAGCGAATCCCTGGTGTTGTATGTTATTTTTTCAGAATAGAAGTTACCAGCCCGCATCCGGTACCGCCCACACTTTTTCTTTTCCTTTTTACCGTACTTTGTCTTGCTTTCGCACGTTCAGTCCTCTCTCCCTTTTCGTTTATATCTTTTTTCTTTTGAATAAAGCATTGAGCGTGTAGGTTTGCCGGTTGGTAGACTCTTGAAAACCTATATCCGTGTCTTGTCTGCCTCTCAGTTTGCGTAACGTAAAGATGTCTTTCTAGTCCTCTATTGTCTAAACTCTTGAAATCTATAATCTATACCATCATCTCGAAAGAAGCGAACGATGAGCCTCTATAATCTCGTGACCAACTTGACGTTGTGACATCGGCATGCATCTCTTGGTCCCTTGGCCATGAAATCCATTCAACCCCCCCTGCTCATGCTTAACCGCACAGTACCTCCTTAGCATATTCAACTTCCTCCGCTGTTCCGCACACAATACCACCACGCTCATCACACCCCTCCACTCCCTTATCCCCCAAGATATTCTCCCCGCTCACCGGATCTACCGCCCGCCCACCGCAGCACTCCACCACCAGCGCCAGCGGGAACAGCTCATACAGACTCCTCAACTTAGCCTTGCTCGTCTCCGTCACTGGGCTCAGATACACTCCATGCCCCTTAACCAGTGCGTGCACAACATCGGGCACGAGCCCGCCGCAGTACCTCAGCGTGTAGTTCTCCGCCATGTAATGCGCCACCAGCTTGGCATAAGCCGCGTGCGTGTTGGTCGAGCGCAAGTTCGCAGGGGCGAAGTACCGCGTTTTGAAAGGGGGCGGCGCGTAAGAGACAGAGGGGCGGATAAGATCCCATTCTTGCCCTTTCCCTGCCTCGCTTGATTCCGACAACCCAACCTCGAAACAAACGCCCTTCTCCTCCCCTGGGAACCTCAACGCAACAACCGCCGTGGTTCTCGGTCCATAAACACCCAACACCGCCCCGACCTGTTTTTCCCTCGGACTAGCATTCAGCGCTGACGTGCCATCCCACAGTGAGAAAATCGTTCCGACAGTCCAGTTCGGCGCAATGATAGAGGACCCATCAAGTGGGTCAAACGCGACCGTGTAGACCTCGCCGTGGGTGCGATCCTGCTCAGCCTCGACAACCTGAAAGGGAAGGCCGGTGTGCTGCACCGGTTTCTCGATAGGGTCCTCTTCGCTGGAGGCGGTGACGACGGAAGGACATTGAGCGAGACAGAGCCGGATGGCTTCTTCGGCGAGCACGTCGACGTTGAGTTGGTCGTCGCCAAAGGAGTTAGAGGAGCCGGCGAGGGAGACGTCTTGGGCGGCGCGGAGGGCAGTGGAGGTGGCGGCGATGGAGGTGAGGAGCGAGGGGAGGACAGAGGTGCGCAGGCTGTCCCTGGAGGAGGAAGGGAGGAGGGAGGCAAGGTGGGTGGTGAGGGCCGCGGTGAGGGGAGCTGCTGGTGGTGCAGCTGCTTTGAGGCTGTGGGAGGTTGTCATGGTGGGGTAATTGGCAAGATGGGCGTCAAGATCAGGACCGAAAATGAAGATCTGGCTAAATTGATACCGAGAATGCTGAAAATGTGCAAGATAAGAAATGTAGATTTGAGTCTTTCAGAGAAATGTCAAGCTGGTAAACAAGACAATTTAAAGCCCTCCGAACCCGGTAAGAATGACGACAGAAAGTGGAAGCGTTTGTGGACCCAGCTGTCTTTTCATTGATCACCATCAGGGTTAGGGTCTGCGATATCAAAACCTCCTCCTATTATGTCTTGAAACCATTTGCATCTATCTTTATTTGTCTACCCAAGTGAATGCCATGTTACCATGACTTGCTTATTGGGGAAGTCATGTTTTTGCATCTATCTTTTATACCTAGTTTCACGAGCAGGATTGAAACTCCTTGTCGCAACTTGCAAGCACCCTCTGGCCTTTCTTGCATTCAATCGTGGCCTCTTGTTCACGCCACTCTATACCGCGATAATAGCGAATGTGTGTCTCTCAAACGCATTCTCAAGCTTTAAGAGCCATTGGTGAATGCTATAGCCACTCAAAATTGAGCTGAAAACGTACACTCGATACGTTATCGTGGAGTGTCCGCGATCGAATCCCCCATCATCATCCATGCTAACATAGTGTAACCTCGCTAGGCCGAGTCGCAGGTTTTCCAACGGCATGATTATTACTTTTGACTGATGGAATCTCTTTCTCTCCACCCGCACGTATGCTCCGGGGAGCAGGGCACATGGATGGAGAGAAATAGCGATGGCGCGGAAGAAAAAAAATGTCCGAAGAGTGACACCAGATGATTTGCCCGCCGTTTGTATTCGAGCAAACCTCTGCCAAACTTGTGTCATCGCGTCTTTTTCTTGCATGCATGAGGCATGGGAAAGAACGGATCCAGGATGTCCACGTTCTCGTCTCATTTCCGTATCCTGCACGAGTAATTCACCGTGATCTTCCAGTACAGAATGCGGCCACATCCAAAAGGACGTTTCTTTGAACTTTCAACCTCTTTCACCTTCAAATAAACTTGACTCGGCCACGAGAAAGTGAAGGCCTTCATCACGCCTCACCGCGCCCTTTATTATCTTCCTTTCAACGCATCTCTTCTAGGCATTTATTTCACAGACATTCATACCATCTTCAGATCTCACGCAGGTCACCTCTTATTGCGCACATATGGTAACGAGAACTGACCGCTAAGACCTTCGGGAAAATATTCACCATTCAGATATTCTCAAAATGGACTCACCTCTTAGTAAGGAGGCCTCCTCCATTGATACCATCACCGACAGCCTGACGCCATCGACCACAGCAACCAACCCTCCCTCAACCACGTCGAAGCCACATCCCAAACGCACCTTGTCCGATACAGCGGAACCGACCACCTGCCCATCCATATCATCGTCATCTCCTCTCGCCACACCAAGCAAAGATACAGATAGCACATCACCCAGCACCGCCTCAGCAACCACCCCGCTGAGCAGCCCACAGGCCACGCCAAGTCCTACCGCTCACTTGTCTGTCATTATCAAGTCGAGACAGCCCACCACACCCGTCATTCCCGACTCACTTTCCACAGACACCCAGGGCACCACAATCTCCAAGCCAAAAATCATCATCCTCCACCATGACACCGTCATTGATGGCCGCCGCATCATCATTCGCACAATTCAGAACTGTTTCGCCGCCATTCTCGGCCCAAACGCCTCACAACCAAGTGAGACCGCAATTCTCAACGCTTTTGCTCATAATGCTACGCTTGGGGAAGCCCTTGGTCAGCTTGGTGCTTTCAAGACTTCCGGCAAGCCGGACTTCTTTTCAGCTGCAGCAGAAGCAGCCAACTCAGACACAGGTACCAAATCAAGCTCCAAAGGTAAAGGCAAAGCCAAAGCCACAGACCCGAGCACGCCTACCCAAGAGGAACAACAATACGACTACCAGCACGCAATCGCTCTCTGGACACAGGCCTACCTCCACTATATCCACGAATTCCTTTCCGAATTTGACATTTACCCGGACCTAGAGCCCTTCGCCAAGCAGATGAAACAGCAGGACGTTAACGTGGTTATTCTCATCGCGCAGGATGGCTTTGAATCTTCTTCTTCACCTGAGCAGACCTCAAGCACAGACGGAGACAAAGATGGGAAGAGCAAAAAGAAGAAGAAGCAGCAGCAGCCTGCAACGCCGGCACCGGGCGTAAAGATCATCCAAGAACTGATGAGACGCATGGGTGTCACGGCTGCTGGCAAAGGGGCTAGGGGGTATCAGGGTCAAGGAAGACAGGCAGTAGTAGGTGGAGCGACAGCGGTGGTGGTGGTGGGTGGGATTTATGCTTCTGGTATTGAGGGGGAGGCGGTTGCGAGGGTTTGGAAAGGTGACATTTTGCCTGGATTTATCACGCCTCAGATCGCCCAGGAGGCAAATTTGGGCGGCGGTAAAGGTGATGCCAGCAAGGAAACGGACGCGAAAATAGGTACAGTGGCGGCCGATTCCCCGGCGATGAGAAAAGACGAAGTTCTCTTTGCCTGCTGCTCAAAGCAATACCTTGGCCTGGCAAGGGCTATTGGAGCAACGGCTTGCTGGATTACTAGGTGCGAAGACAAGACGGCGGGTAAGCGACAGGCGGATATCGTTGTTGAGGATCTGGAGAAGTTGGGTCAACTTGTTGTTGGCGACAGGGTATCCAATGGCAAAGGAGAGGAGTCCGTGGTGGATGCTAGACACAGCAGGCAGCGAGACGAAAGCGGTATCAGCACCAGCGAGAAGAAGAAACAGACGCCAAAGAACAAGAGCACGACAATTACGACGGAGGATATCGACATGCCTGACGCTGACTGCAACAATGGAGCCACAGTGGACCAAAAGATCGAAGAGACACAGGATGATGGAAGTGAGGGAAAGAGCGAACGTAAACTGGCTTCTTCCAAGGCAATGAAAGTCGTCAAGACCGAGCATGTCGAAAAAAAGAGTGTGGCTACTGTGATCCAGCAAAAGGGGTCTACTGGCAAGAAGAGAACGAGGGATGATGTGGAAGAGTGGCTACCGGTGGAGATGGGAGGGGAAGATGTTCCGGTTGTGGATCTGACGGAGGAACCTTGATGACTGGCCGGAGGTTGAGAATCGCTCGCAAACCTTGAAGGACAAAGAAAAGGGGTAGCTATGGAAAAGACGAACACAAACTGTCGAGGGAAGAATGACAGATGCCCAGTGTCCTTCAAAGGGTCTTGCCAGACACACGAGCTTATTTTCTCGGGGCGACAGAGTGAGAAAGGTAAAAGCAAACAACTCGACAACAAGAGCTCCAACTCACATGACCATGAGGAACTGATGGACCTCCAGTAACACATATTATGGCCGCCATTGTGAAGTGGAAACGAGTTGCGAGGTGGCCGTACGTGATTCTGTCCTCATTCACAAAAGGGTACGGCCATCATACACAAAGGGAGCAACCCTACATGACCTAAATTCAAACCACATTGACCCAAGGACCATTTACAAGACTGGGCAGTTAGGGAACAACAGGTAGATGTGAACCAACAGAAATCAAAAACTTGCCATTAATATGCCGCTACCCGTGATGAAATCATTTCTTCGCCTTCGCCTTCGCCTTCCTCTTGACAGAGTTGATCAGACCATCGATATCTGCATCGTCAGTCTTGACCTTCTTGGCGTTCTTCTCACTCCTCTCGCTCTTCTCCGTGACACTAGGTCCATCCTTGCGCTTCTTCCTGCCCTCTTCAAGGAGCTTCTTCATACCCTGAGTAGCCTTGAACTTGGGATTGGAAGGATCAATAGCAAACTCGTGGCTCTCGAAGACGGCCTTGAAACGGGGATCCTCGACGTCCATGGCGAACTCTTCCTGAAGACCATCGTTGCCCTCCACGCCCTTCTTGCCCTTCTTGCCCTTCTTCTTGCCCTTGACCTTCTCGACCTTGGCGATCTGCTTCATGTCGAAGTGATCGAGACGGCCACTGTCACCGTTTTCATCAGCCATGAGTAGCTCCAGCTGTGCCTTCTCTGCGGCGTTGGCAGCCTCCTCAGCTTCCCTCTCAGCCTTCTTCTTGAGCCTCTCCTCTTTGCGAATCGCCGTCTTGGAAGGTACCACAGGCTCAGCAGTGAAGAATGGATCGTCGAAACCGAGATCTTCGCCTTGGTCGCCTTGCTCTTCCTCCTGCTGAGGAGCGGCGTTGGGATCGCGACCTTCCCTCCTAGCAAGCATCTCCTGTCTCTTCCTCTCCTTTCTCTCGCGCTCCTTGCGCTTGTACTTCTCGATGGTCGTCTCCTCCCTATCTTCGTCACCCTTCTTCTTGTCGTTGGCGGATAGTGCTGGCGTGAAGGTGATTTGCATCTCGCCCACCGGAGTATCCTTCTTGGACTTGACTACGGGCTCGTCAGCAAGACCAAGAGCAGCGCGCATCTTGCGCCTGGCGAGCTCCTTCTTTGACAATGTCTTCTCCTCTTCTGCTTCCTCGACATCGGCCCCCTCGGCTTCAAATTGCTCCTTCTCCTCCTCGTCCTCCTCGTCGTCTGAGCTGTCGCTCGCAAGGTAAGCGCGCAAGTCGTTCTCGGCGATATCGTTGCGGCTACCGCTGAAGGCCTTCTTGAGAGCCTCTTTCCTTGAGTAATCTTCGGGGTTTGTATCCCAGGTGAGTTTGACCTTGGAATGCTGGAGAGCATCGGTCACGAACTCCACCGGCTTGTACCCCGCGGGGACGCTGTCGCACTCGTCTCTGGGTTCGTCGTCGAACGTGACATCGTCGGGGACAAATCGCAAGTCGAGGAAGTTGGAAGAGGAAAGATACTCGTTGCCATCCGTCGCCTCGTAGATCTTGTATGCTGTGTTCTTGTCGGAGCAAACCATTACGGCGTAGTAGTAACGTAACCTGTCGAGCTGATAAGTGCGGAGGGCGTCACTGTCAAAGTCTTGGTCGTCTCCTTCCTCAAGAAGCTCCTTCTTGATGGCCTCATCCGAATCAGAGTCCTCAGAGTCACTGTCGGAATCGGAGTCACTTTTCTTCTTAAAGATCTCCTGAGGAGGACCCTCCAGCTCTTCTCTTTGCATCCTCTGCTTGCCGAACTCGCTAGGGTAGACAGATACCTTCTCGATGCGACCACCCGGGGGCACGAAGCTCGAGAAGAGGGCGAATAGATCGATCGACTTGATATGGTCCCAATCAATGTTGACGATGGCAACTCTGTTTGTAATCTCGCCTTCCTCCACAGCCTCTTTATCCTTGCGCAAGCGGATACCGGGTCGTGTTTCCGCATCAGCCTCGTCTTCAACCTCTGGCTTTTCGTCTTCGGAATCTGAGGAGTCGGAGTCGGAGTCGTCATCGGATGAGGAGAAACCGCCACCACGGGCAGGGTCGTATGAGTTGGCAGCCTCGAGTTCGCGCTGAACAATGTCGTCGTCCTCGACCTCGAAGTCGCTCTCGTCTTCCACTTCGTCCTTCTTTCCCTTGTTGGGCTTCTCTTTGTCCTCCTTGTCTGTGTCGTCCTCGCTCTCATCCTCGTACAGCCGTTCCAAAGCCTTCTTCTTGGTGTCGGTCTTTAGCTTGCGGCCGTACCTGTCGACCTTTGCGACGGCGGTGAACTCTGCATCTTTGAGGACCTTGGAGAAACGCTTGTCGAGCTTGGTCTTCAGGTTCTTTTTTGAGGGCAGCTGGAATCGCGGGTCGGTCTCGAAGTTGGCGAAGCGAGCATCGGTAATCGCAGGAGCGCCATCGCGCTTTTTAGGCTTGTTGTCTTTGGGCATGGTGGATGTGGAGATGGTAATTGATGCAATCCAAAATCGAGGATTCGACGGCAGCAAGGAAACTCGAGAGTCGACCCGACATGTGCACAGCACGCAAAGTCCGAGAAAATTTTAGTGGAGCGTTTTTGATTCTGCCAAAGGCGGTCTGCACATGCTAATGTCAAGGTGCCCCACCTCAAACGCCAAGTTGTCCTGTGCTATAATCCACTCCACTTCCCCGCATTGGTGCCCTGGCATGCAGCAAATGGAGCCCGCTAAAAACTCCGTCAAAAGCCAAAGTCCACTGACGCTGTCGGCGCAGGGCTGTTCAACCTCGAAACTCCAAAAACGCCATCGTCATCCAGCAATCGACGATTGTCCTCGACCATCCAACAAATTTGGGTATCAACTTGTCCATCATTCGAAATCCAACGTATGATTCTGTCATCGCATGCCTCGGCCGTCCTTCAACTTATGACCAGAGAGCTCTCCTTCGACGTCACCCACCGATCGGCCATCCAGTCCTGTCCGCTGTCGCTGTCGCTGGTCATCGAATCTGGATCTTGCACTCGTTAGGACGACTGATATCGCATGAATTGACAGTGTTCGCGGATTGAGTACCTACCGAAGTCACGCAGGTTTCAGTTCTTTAACTGTTCCCGTGCCACATCGTTGCGCCCAACGTAAGGATCCCAACAAGCATCAAGAGCGACAATAGCGTTGTGCAAGCCCTACCCTCTGCCTTGACGTCTTCGTCTTGGTCTGAGGAAATGAGTCGTGAGTAGCTGTCCAGATTCATGGTTTGTTCAAGTTGAAAAAACTTGTGGACAGTGCCGCGTTATCGGATCGATTGTTAAGGATGTGTCTGGGACGTGGGATTCTGAGATAGGAACCGGATGGTTAATGAGGGTTGGATGGCGAGTCCAAAGGATGAAAGGGCGTCTGAACAAGACTTATAATTGTTCTTTGGTCCCCATCCGAGAATAAATGGCCCCCCTCTATTCGTTCCTTACTTCAGGGGCAATCATCATTACACAACTTCCGGACCAAGTCCAAGCTGTTCTTTGTTTGCGCTGAACCAGGAAAGAGATCCTTGGTGATGGTCAGGTGGGGTTACCAAGGCGGGAGTCAAAACGAATGTCCCTAGGACTGAGCTCCGGACTGCCTCTCCGGGTGTCATCGACTCCGCATGCCTTGCCAACTCAACCCCGGAAAACCCTTAATCAGATGTCAACGATTTTCTTGGCATTTTCACAAGCGAGAAGCATCAACATTCCTGCATCACGTGAGACACCGAGCACGCCTCTCTTCGTCAACAGAGTGAACCACAGAGTCCGGATTTAGGTGTTTGTGTTCTATTGACTCGAAGCCATAAACGACATTCGAGACCTGTGTCAACCACATTTCCGGCCGTGCCAGCGTTGCTTGCCCCTGGCTGACTTCCCGTGAGCGGCTACACACCCGAGACTCATTACTACTGTACTATGCACACATCCGATACGGTGAGCAGGGTAACCAAAACCCGTGGGCCAGGTTGCTGGCGATCGCTGATTACACAGTGCTACAAAGCCACGAAGCTTTGCCTGTGGTGGGTCATGCTCTGTACTTGACAAGGGGGTTTTGCTTTGGCTCGCAACCACAGTTACGTAGGTACTCCCGGGAACAGGAGCCGGCAGAGGACGGTTGAGTCTTGCGTTTGCGCTGCAGGTACCAACATCGTCACCAATCGAAACACCGGGCATTCTTCCAGGTTGCCATCACGCGGCCGACACATCGACAACGAACTTATACCCAGGCCTAAACATGCGTACAGCGTTTGGCTACGAACAGCGAAAGCAGCAACCTTTCTCTACGTTTCGGCAGGCCTCTCATGTTTTCGTCTGTAGGCAAACGATTTTGTTCGTGAAAACGAAGATTGACTTTAGCTGCATCATAGGTACAACAATTGTGTAAGAAGACATCAAGTGGTGCCATAGAATTGACTTTCTATAAACTCCCACGCAAGACTCAAGTTTCTAGGCGTTAAGACGAACACCGATACTCATCCTAAAGTCGCCAGTCTATCCTGCCTTCATTTCAGAAAAAGCCAAAAGCTTAACGTACTCAACACTGCACAAAACTCCTCTCAAGATGGTACACTGCTGCCTTTTTACTCCCTTCCCTGCTTCTGCCAGTGCTAACCATGCCCCCAAGATTCCTTTGATTCCTGTCGTTGCTGGGCTAGCCGCTGTTGCTGCACCCGCGATAGTTACTGCACCCATTCTTGCTGTATTGGGATTTGGTGCTGCTGGGCCCGTTGCTGGTCAGTGTCACCTACACACGAAGAGCATTGATGCTGTTGTGGTCGGAGATCAAGTGCTGATATGAAGCAGGGTCTGCTGCAGCCATAGCTCAGGGCGTAATTGGTAATGTTGTCGCTGGCAGTCCCTTTGCTATTGCGCAGAGCGCTGCAATGGGCGGATATGGTGCCGCAATTGTCAACGGAGTTGTTCAAGGTGGCGGATTGCTCCTTACTGGGATCTCCAGTGCCGAGTGTCTGATGTCGGGTTGCGGAAGGGACGAGATTTGAGGAGGAGACAAAACATCATCATCAGACAAGTGTCGACCATACTTACCATGCTAGTTCGGAAATATGTTGCGTTGGTCGGATTCAAGAATGTCATAACATAATCGGTCTCTGTCATTCTCTGGTCCGCATTGTGTCAGCCCTTGCTCGTTATCACTTTGACTAGGCGTACCTCTCCCGGGAAGTTGAGTTCTGAAGCAGCTGTACTGTTCGCTATACCTGGGAAACCCTCAGTGTTTCTATCTCGCCATCTGTTTTGTCACTCATGAGCCAGTTCCCATGAAAAGACTCTCGCTTCACTCGGGAACATGCATCTAGCTCCGGAAAGGATCATGACGTTAGTCATTGCGTCGACGGCTTTCGTCGTTTGCGTACTACAGCCATGATAGGATGAGGCCTACGAGAAGTTGAAGGTCAGCAGATGATTCCAACATAAGAAAGCAATTCCAGCCTTCATGCCAGTAGCTACCTCCCTCAACTTTCTCTCCACGCGCACCGCCTCCCCAATTATCTTTCAAACCATCCAAAATACTCGAAACCCGAAAGGTGTGTGCGATCCTACACGGAGTACGCAAATTGCTGATGTATTCAACTATGGACTAATTCTTTCCCTTATATAGTCCTCATAGAGTCACTAGAATGGGCTGTGTTCTATCCCTCCTCGGATGGACACAAATTGGTGTCAGGGCCGGTTCGTACACCCTCTTATACGGGGTCTTGAGGATCAACCAAGGTTTAACGTCGTCACACCACTCACTGTAGGATCTATCGCGGCCTGGTTTCACTCCATGATTGGGAATGTCCTCGCTGGTAGCTGGTTTGCAGTTCTCCAAAGTCTAGGAGCGACCTGCGCAGGATTCTTCACGATCTTGGCAAAAATGGCAGGATTGGTCTTTGGATTTGCGATTTTCGTCCTCCCAATCATTTGTGCCATTCTATGGCTTTTTTAGGGATCGGATAATCAACGCTTTGGTGGTTTGATGAAGAACGATGGCATCTACTCTTGAATACCTTGAGGGTATCGCAATCCCAGCCCTATATTCATCTTTGTACCGGGTATATCACGGAAGTAGAAGGAATATACGGCCTGTTCCTGGTTTGTGACTCTCTACCGCTGATCGAGATGGTATTTTCCAGCAATTTCCAAATCAATGACCGGTGTTTTGAAGTACTAGCCAGAGGAAGTTGCAACTTCTGACATATTCCCTCCTCCTCATCTTCGAACAAACATCGACACAGTCTCGGCTGATAGCCGTATATGTCCCCTTGCATTCAGATACATACCGCTCAGTCGCTGATTTGTCGACAAGCGAAAGCACCGTACCATTCACTTCTCACTCTGTGGGCCTCACGCAGCTCCAGACCCCCGGTACTGCGGCACCCCTCTTCAAGAGCTGAAGCAAAACCCGAGAAAGCAAACGGAAACAACAACTGTCGCCGGACTCTCTACTCCTCATCCATCTGAACGGGGACTGACGGTCGCGGATTACCTACTATCCCAATTCACGCGAGACGGAACCCTTTGCCAACATCAGAAAACACCAAAGAGATGGCGTTCTGGGGTCACATTGCGGAATGGGGCGCGAGCACCGTTGCCCCAGCTGTGGTTGGTCTTGTGATGAACGCCAAAGAACATGCCGAGCAGGTTGGTGGACAAAAACTACGAACATGGAAGGAAAAAATGGGCGTTCACCATATTCGCTAACCATGGATGCAATTCCAGGTTGGCGGTCAGGCTGCGGAATGGGCAGCTAATGAGGTGGCTCCTCGTGCGGTCGGCCTTGCGATGGAAGCGCAGAAGCATGCTGAACAGGTAAGTGATTGACAGATTAGGTTGTCAGGCTTGAAAGCTTTGCACTTCCATTGTCTACGGTTCGTCTCAAGTGGAACCCGTGCTGACATCCCATCTCTAATCTTCGGGTTAGGTCGCGGAATGGGGTGCAAAGGAGGTTGCTCCTCGTGCTGTCGGTCTGGCAATGGAGGCACAGAAGCATGCTGAGCAGGTGGCTCCCGCCGTTGTTGGCCTTGCCATGAACACCAAGGACCATGCCGAGCAGGTAAGGTTCCTTTCTATAAAGGAAAGCCAATGACGAAATGCTCTGTGTCATACCATTCCGTACCATCTGTTGACAGCCTTTCAGATCTCCGGAGTTGTCGCCCACTGGAGTACCCACCACTTCGTTCCTGCTGCCAGCGGATTAGCTCACAACGCTGCGGAAGTTACAAAGAACGTGGAACAGCATTATGAGCAGGTATGAGTGGTTCCACTGCAGCTCGTCCCAACAGTAAAGACTAATACTGTTTGACTCAGGCCTCCCCAGCCGAACGATGGATCACACGTGTAATAGTCACCGCTAGCCTGACTGTGGTCGCCGAAGGTTTTGGTATACCACTTCCCAAGTTGCTCATCGGTCCCATCCTCGATGCTGCTGGCTTGAGTACCGGTAAAGCTGCCGATGGTCTGACTGCAGAATCAGGCGCTGCTCAGGTATCGCAGCCACGTTCAGTTGTGGCATCTTTGGGTCCTGACGCTGGGGCAACCCGGAAAGAAATGGGAAACGACGCGATCGGTACCTGGTTGACAGTCGCAGCGTTTGCACTTTCTCTTGAAAACCTTGTCGGGTTCACGGCATGGTTATAGCTGAGTGAATTCTGAAGGAGGAATTATGTAAAGGTTGGCAGGCACTCCCATTTACAATTGCTGGCTCGGCCCTACCAATTTCCCCCGCTATTGACTTCAAGACAGTGGCAGTCCTTTTTTTTCTTTTAATAAAAAAATTTTTTAAATTTTTTTTCTCATTATTATTATCTTTGTGTGAATTTCGGTCCTCTCTACCTTCAGTTGGCTCCCTTTCAATTTTATCCCCATTCCGTTGTCTTTAGTTCCAAATGAGCTACCCGGTCGCCGCCTCGGTTCTCATGGACTGTCAACGGATTTCGCCAATCCGTGGTTGGCCCCCAAAAGTGGAAGTAGCATCTGCAGAAACGGGCTTCTCGCGTTATCTACACTGCCTGACAGTTGTCGTCGGCGTGCCCTGCAAGCGCCAGCAAATTACATTAGTTGTGCCTACCCCTCACAGCATACCGAATCAGGCTGCAAGGATTGTACATAATATATATATGGGTGACCAACCACGCTCTTCAACACATCACATACAACAAAAGAAGCTTCAACACCTACTACACTCTACGGCCCTTTTGATCTGCGGAAGCCGCGACAACTCACCTTCAAATGTGTAAAGAGATTTGATTGCACATTACCAAATCGATTAAACAACAACATGACGGTTAAGGTCCATGCTGGAGAATGGGTTTCTCACACGCTCCGTATCTCCCCCGTCATACTTATGAGAATCATCGAAGAGGCTAAGAAGCATGCAAGCAAGGTACATTTACGCGACACACACAAATTCCCGAGTACAAGTTACATGGACACACACTGGCTTACTGACACATCGTGATTCCAGGTCACGTTCTCCTCAGTCTTTCACGGTACCGGTATCCCAAAGTTGTCGGACTATCAGCCAGGCGTGGGTAAAGAAGGAGCAGATGGGAAGTCGGTATGATAGTTTCACAGAACACACATCAGTCTCATGCCACCACCACAGTACGTTGCACAGCTAATTACCTCTACTTCATCAAATAGGTACCAATTACCCCCCAGGATTGGTCTACGCTGGTTCTTCCCTGGCTTGAGTCCGCTGGAGTGCTTACAGAGGACATCAGGAAGCAGTATGAGGAGGTATGCAGCAAATCTTCTCCCATGAATTAAGTTTCGCGGTGTGTTTCTAATCTATCATGTTCCCCCAAAAAGGCTCGAGTATGGGCTGCCGAACATCCTCTTGAGGCTACACTTCTCGTACTTGTTGTATCAGGTGTCCTGATTGTATTGGTCGCCTACCCTCATCTTCTATACAAGCCTATTCTGAAAGCCATCGGTTTCACTTCTAAAGGTGTATCAAAAAGTAAGTCTGCAGCTGTTTACATGACACTGTTGTCCACAAGTGCTAACGCAAGATCCACTGCTGCCAGATACTATCGCAAGTGCAGTGCAATCCTGGATTGGAAACATAGCAAAAGGAAGCACTTTTGCATGCATCCAGAGCAAAACCATGGGTGGAGTGGGTGCTTTCACTCTTGCTCCTTGGATTTATACCGGTGTCCTGGGTAGTACCGCTGCTTGCGTTCGTGCAGGTTTGGGTATCATGAGGCCGAGTCCAGGAGAGCGTCATCCCCTCAAGGCGAAACTGTGATTTAAACGGCTGGTACGTGGCCGGTTCAGCCCCGGCCTCCCACACAATCATGTGGGGGTGCAGTTGGGAACCATCACACCATGACATGGCTGTTGGCCGTCTGCATAGGCCTAGTGGGTTCTGGTTGGCGCCTATTTTGTCAGCGGTTTTGCATATCAAAAAGGCAAGGCAGAGTCTAATCATCCGGCTCCCTCTTGAAGGTACTTGAGCCATCGTATATCTTGACATCCGATACATATAAGCCTTTCAAGCTTCCGTCCTTGTCTCCCCACTGTCATCGCCTATGAGCCACTTCCTGTTAACACTCAATGTCAACTTCACTTCCACAAACTTAAGCCAACCTACTTTTCACTTCTAGCCTGGCGATCTTTTTCTCTTGAGCCGGAAGCTAAAATGGTGTGTGGTACTGATCTGCTGTTCTTGTCGTAACAAGCTTCTTCCTTGCTAATTCACGGCTTCTTCATCAGCCACCTATGTTCCTACCCGAGCTTCCAGAAGGACTTGGATTAGAAGGTTACATCATCCTCGCCGGTACACTTATAATACTTCTTCAATTGGTTGTCTCCCCTTTGCTGAAGATACTTGGGTTCGGCAAGATTGGAATTGTTGCAGGTAAATGCATCCTCAATTCCAGTATCACCAGTGCCATATGCCACGATACCCTCAATTGTACTGAGTTTACAAGCTCGCTGACACATTACCCATTCTTTCTTAGGATCCATTGCAGCTAAGGTTCAGTCCCTTTTGCGGATCGTAGTCTCAGGAAGCATTTTTGCCATTTTACAGAGTGCCGGAATGGGCGGATATGGAGCAAAAGTGATTGCCGACGTATTGACGGTTGCTGGACTTTTGACTGTGTATGTTGGTGTTGTGCTTGCCGCTTGGTCGAAGTGGAAGACTGGATCATGATGGGCTTCACCGGTTTCCTCGCGCTTTGTCCTTGTTGGATGATCGCATCCAATAATTTGTAATGCGTGATATGTTCATGTTAATTTGAACCATTTACATCGGGTGTTCACGGCCATAACTGCGCTTTCTTGCGGATGATCAGCTGTGGTTATGCAAAAACCCCGCCAACAGTACCAGCAGGTAAAAAGCAGCAAGCCCAAATCCAAACTTTTGAAAGTGATACTTGTCTTTCAATGGTCAATGCCGTCTAGCTGCGGGCCGCCGACAGCTCATCCTTCATCCCCGCTCCCACCGGTACAGTAAGATCCAGTCAAGGGCCGCTCCGTCGGGCCTCGTCGGGCAGGGCCTGCGGTTTTCAACCAGATAACATGGGCTGGGGTACCGTCCCGGACAGTTGCAATGCTTAATAGGTGCCTACAACGTCCCGCAGCTCTTTGTGACTTCTTATCTTTTGTCAAGATCACTTCACCACCAGCATCAATCACCAATTTGCAGTCAAGACAGCAAGATGGCGCCCTGGGATTTCTTTGGCGATATACTCGCCCAGAACACCGAAAAGGTATTTTCGATTTGCTCAGTTTCTTGTTCGACCTATTTTTGACTGACTTTTGATGCCTCCTAGATTTCGACCGATGCATCGCAGTGGGCAAAGAACTTTCTCCCTCAGGCCGGAGCGGCCGTGAGCAGTGTAGTGGAGGATGCGCGGAAACACACAGAGCAGGTGAGGATATTTGCTGAAATCAAAGTTGCTAATTACTTTGCGGTCACACTCGCTAACCAGAGTTCAAATTGGCCAGTTCTCGGAAAATGCTGGAGAATGGGTTAATCAAAACCTTCCTATTGCTGCCGACACGCTTGCGGATATTCTCGACAATGCAAAGAAGCATGCTGAGCATGTGAGAGATGGCTTCTAACAAACCGATAAAGCCTCAGAAACTTATTTTAAGTAACACCTTCTTTTGTCTAGGTCTCGATTCAGTTGACTTCCAACGTGCTTCAGGATAAGTCCCAGGTGGTTATGGGTCAAGATGGCGAGGCCGTTGAACTGGTAAGGTTACCCAAACCGCCAATCTGGAAGAAATTCCTCTATACATTTGTTCATATTATCTGACAAATACTCTACTTACCTCTACTTTCAGATCCCCATTACTGTCCTTGACTGGGCAACGAATATCCTCCCTTTCCTCGTGGAGACCAGTAAAGAACTCGCGGAGAGCGCCAGGCTCGAATTCGAGAAGGTAGGAGACCGAATTTCTGCGTGATAGCGGACTGGTCAATGTTGAGCCTAAAGCTGATTATTTTATTTTCGCAACGTGCAGGCTCAGAAGTGGGCGTCGGAACACCCTACCGCCACGGTCTTCATCGTACTAGGAGTTGCAGGCCTTATAATCTTGGTTGCATATCCTGGGTTGATCTATAAACCCATGTTGGATGCTCTGGGATTCACTTCCGAAGGAGTAGCTGCAGGTAAGCAGACCCCCGTTTTTGGGCTTGGAGCGTGGATCTTTTGTCGGCTCGAAGACACTCTATACAGTTCACAGGATACGCTAACACTGATTCCATGTCATCAGATTCAATTGCAGCAGCAGTCCATTCTATCATCGGCAACGTCAGTCCAGGGAGCGTTTTTGCGTTTCTCCAAAGTGCTGGTGCGGAAGGCTATGGGGCCGTTGCTCTCGATGCTGCCCTACGGGCAACTGGGGCCACGATTATGACCGCTGGCGCTGTAGATCTTATACGCCAGTGGATGGAAGAGAAGTTCAATGGTGAGGTACCTGTGATTGAAATAGGAGGACTGTGAGATCTGTACTTGAGTCATCTTTGAATGTCTGCGATCTTTGGGTGGACTGGCTCTTTGAGAAGCTTCGAGTTTCATGTCTGTCATACTTGATTTTGCCAGTGTTATCGGCCAGAGAATGTTATTGGGGACGGCCTCTTGCAGTCAGTCGCAACTTATGACGTTGGCAGGTGCAATTACCCGTAAACTTTGTGCAAATGTTTTCATTGAACACATCATGGTTTCGTTTGCTCGCTGCCAGAGGCCTGGATTTGAGGGGTCCCTTCTGCCGTTTCTGCACCGAGGCCTACTATGCCATCTCCACTTCGAGCATGAGACTGAGCCATACTTCCTCATTCAAATTGTCATGACGAAACAATCCAATCGTCCATAAATGCGGTGATCAATAGATCTTCCCAGTGCTACCCTCGATCTGTCCAATCTTCAATTCGAACCTCCAGCCCACCATCGTCAGTCATTCCAGCAGCGAAAGGATGGATTTCGGTAAGATAATGGACGATGCCGGCAAAGGCTTCGATGAGTTTGCCACCAATGCTGGAAAGAGTTTCGAAGAAGCGGGCAAGGGAATGAACGAATTCGGAGAGAACGTGCAGAAACAGGCAAATGAAGCTGGCAAAGCGGCCGACGAGTTGGGAAATAATATGTCTCACACATTTTCTGAAGTTGTTGGAAACGCCTTGAAGCAGGCCGAACAGGTACACATACACTTGTCTGTCTTTCTTTCGTGTTTGCCTGCATGCTGACACATTTCCCATTCACAGCTCGTTATCAAGTTGACCAAGGAGGTCTCAGAAGACGCGAAAAGAGCTCTTGGCCTAGCGCAGGATGCTGAACGAGAGCTTCCTATGGTATGTGGTCTTCCTTCCTTATTCGCCTTGGAGAAAACCACCCCGCTGACGAGCTACTATCTGAATAGATGGCCCTGAAAGTGTCAGACTGGGCATCCAACATCCTGCCCAAACTACTTGAGGCAGCCGGAGACCTTGGTGAGAGCATCAAGGAGCAAGTCCAAAAGGTCAATATCCTCTCTCCATTTTTCCTACCTTTTATTGAGTGAACAACTGACGGTGTTATCTCCATGATAGGCTCAAGACTGGGTTTCAGAGCACCCGGACGTCGTGATGTATATCGTGCTCGGCGTGACGGGTATCGTTATCCTAGCGGTACCCGGTTTGCTTATGACCCCGATTTTGAGCGGCCTGGGCTTTGGTGCTTCAGGAATCGCGGCAGGTAAGAAAACCTCATGAAAAAGCGGATTCTTTCTCTCAGTCAGGTACGTACTGACACTTGCCATTCGTCTGGCCAGGATCTATGGCAGCAGCAATCCAATCCGGCATCGGAAGTGTCGCGGCCGGAAGTGCCTTTGCTGGCCTCACGAGCGCAGCCATGGGTGGTCTTGAGGGCACAGCTATTGCGGCTGTCGGTCAGGCTATTGGAGCAGCTATGGCGGCGGGTGGTGCTGCTGGTGCTGCTTCGAAGTTGATGAACAATGAGTAGAAGCCCAAACCTTGTCGACGTATGATGACCCCTGTTTTGCAAGACCTTTGAGAAGTGGTAGTGATGTCGAGGAAGTAGTGGTACCTAGAAATCGACTCAAAGCCGAAGAGGTGGCAGAATGCGGATAATCGCGGGATATGGTGTTTGGACGCAAGTGATCCAAAGGTAATTCCAAGCAAAACGTACCTATCGAAGGTGACAAACGCGAAATGCAGTTAGCCCCGATATGGTCCAAGTTCCGTGGGAATCTGTCCAACCCAACGTAGAACTGTTTGTCACTTCAAACAAATTGAATGGAAATTAAAAAAAAAATTGTCGAAAAAGGAAAGGAATGGAATTTCGTTGGTAGTCAACGCGATGATGTTGATATCGATGAAGATGGATCTTCTCCTGCACCACTTGGCCAGTGTCGTGAATGTTTTGCATATACCAGTCGGAAGCAAATTGGAAATCGCCACCCGTCCATGACCTGTATAGAGTGAGGCCTACAGCAACGTCACGCACAGGCAAACTTGGGACGAAGGAGATGACTGCAAGATCAGTGCACAGAACGGTCAAATACCCGCACTTTCACGTCTTTCTATTCTTCATCGCCTTCCTGCCGACTTTCCACGACCTGGCAACAACGTTTATTGTAACCATCTCAGGTCATCCCATTCCTCAACTTCGTTAGCTGTTTACTTCCATCAAAATCAAAATGCCTGCGATGCCTTGGGATGAAGATGATTGGGATAATCTTTCCTGGGAAGAGAAGCTTGAGAGAGTCAGTTGCACATTACACAACTCCCATGATGTCCGTGATCAAAAAAGCAATAGCTGATAAACATTCTCGCCATCGCAGATCAGAGAATGGCTTAGCAGAAATCGCCTTCAAGCTGCAGGCATAGGGCTGAGTCTAGCAGGAGCGACAGTAGTCGCTGCCCCTGCTCTAGTCACCGCACCTGCTGCGGGTGCTTTGGTACCACTTGGATTTGGGTCTGGTGGCGTTGTAGGAGGTAGGATCCCAGAGCGTGTATTGATTCTTCCACCAACTAACAACTCCACGCTTAGGCTCTTTAGCAGCAGGAGTACAAGCAATTATTGGGAACGTCGCAGCTGGAAGCTGGTTTGCCTCTCTCACAAGCACTGCAATGGGCGGATACGGACTCGCTGGTCTCACGACTGCCGTTCAGTCGGCCGGAGTTTGTACATCGGCGGCCGGGCTCATCACAGCTATTCTGAATGGAAATGGACGTGAAGACGACGGAAATACAGATGGAGCCGGTCCCCCAAGCCCAAAGGGGCCGAAGGATGATGGAGACGGGTCAGAGGTAGAGAAGATTCCTCGTGCGAACCAGGATGGACACCGCGGCAAGGACTTCGATGAGGAGACCGCATTGTTGGATGATTCTGAGGCCTCTGATGAAGAGTCCTTCGTACAACTCCGTTAAAATTCTCCAACCGATTGGCGTATGATCAAAGATTTTGGAGGAGCTTTGCAGATTGGCTCCTACGTAAAACCAACACAAACGGCACACCGGCCATTCGGAAGAACGCTGATAGAGGCAAGATGAGCTTCTGTGACCTACACCTAGCAAAAGAATCCAGATACAGTACCCGTTGTTGGAAGGGCTTACAAATTTCGCACTCGTAAGATTAGACTCAATTTGAACAGTAGTAGACCTGATGGAGAAGTAGTTTCAGGTAGAATGAATACCAGAGCACCACTGTAGCGATGGTACATACTTGGATGCACGAGGCGAAAAGGAAATTTGGAAGGGAACGTGAAGTTTACAGATGCAGCTGTCCTGCAGAAAATCCATCAGCAAACGCGCTGATCCAACGGCGGCAGGAAATGCGCCTCTATGATACTTCGGTCATAAGTTTGAGGTTTTCTGAGTCCATCATAGAACATATTTTCCCCTCAAAGCAGTGCCCCGTGCTCTTCTCGTTTTCCATCTCTCGCACCTTATTCCCCTGCTTTCCTTGAGCTTTGTCTCGAGTGGTGCTGTTCAAGCTTCTTGCTACCAATTTCATCTACTATTGCGTGGATTGCCAGTATGACTCGCAAAGAATACTACACCCATTGTTCATGTCCAAAGGGAAAGCTTTCAGCGCCCGGTGGACCAGAATATCTTGTGGCTCACATACATCTGCCACCTCGCGACAATTCTGACGACTTCCTACCTCCTTCTCACATTGATATGACGCGAAAGGATTCTGGTGTTCCGTGCCAATGCTTGACGAAACATACTCGTCTCCCTGGGCGGCCCGACATAATCGGTGTCCATTCCCATGGCTTGTCTCTGAAGAGCACGGGGAATCGAGAGTCTTCAACTTTGCCTGAGGATACTACGAACTCCAACACACGTGAAGAGAGAGATTTTCATTGGGCTGTCCTCGTGCAGAAAACCCAAGATCCACAAGTGAAACTCATAGCCCTTTCCTCATACAAGTGTAGGCAATGCCTCGCTCGTGAATGTGCCGTTGAGCCCCAATGGCGTTCTGTTTCTAACCAAACCTCCCGTCGTTCTTTAGAATTCAGGAAACGTGGGGATTATGCTCGCGCTGGCCGCAACTGGTGTCGCTATCGGTTTCTGGGCCGCGGCAATGTTTTTTTCTCCCATAGTTGCCGCCGGTCCTTCAGGTGCCGTAAGCACAGCCTTTGGGGTTTGGAAAATGGTAACGGCGGCTAAAGGAGGTGAGATGCCCTTCTATCTTCCACACCCACCCGAGAGTCATCTGTTGCAGGGCTGACCATCTTGATCAGGCTCCGCAATTATTATCCCACTTGCCATTGCTGGACAAGCTGGGCTCAGAGTCATATAGCATGGAAGGTGGCCACCAACAAAACGGCAGGGAGGAGGGTGCTCGACTAGGTGATTTGTTAAATTGAGAGGCAGTTTGTTTTCCTCGCTGGAAGAGTATCCTGTCGTGTCTGGAACCTCGACGTAAACGGAACATTTCCGCCAGAAGGCCTGGATAAGCTCAGGGCAACGTGACGACATTAAGGACCGAATCAGATATCAAACAGATCCAATCCGTTCCCAGATGCATGTGGGCGCTTGCTGCAGGCCGTCTTGCACAAGCCAACTCATAGGTACAAGCCCCTGTACATGTGGGCTAGCCTTGCTGCGGGGTACATAGGTTGTAGCTGTGATATCTCGGACAAGACATCAGTTCCCAACTTCTTCCTGGGTTGCTCAAAGAAATGTTCTCGGCTGTCATATCAACAGGCCTGGACCGGTCTCGCGGATCGACCATTCCACTCATTGAAGAGCAACAAGACTTCAAGGTCCACAGACCTATAGAAACCTCCTGTACCACCCAACGCCACTGTCACACCTATCACTGCGTAGGCGATCTTTGCTGGGACAAGGTCCGAATGTGACGTGGAATCTCCATGACCACAAGTATAAGGGTGTGTCCCCTTCCCAACCCCGCAGCACAGCTCTTGACACTTACCATACCCTTGTTACAATATTCCCAACCAGTCCGAGTTGCCGCATCATCAGAACTAAGCCCTATTAGACCAGCGGAGATCAAAATGACCGAGCGCAAAATTCCACCGCCTGACGACAAAGGTTCCCAGGAGGCATCACCAAAAGATGAGACAACGAACGACTCCGGGACCCCCGCGAAAGAAGACCCCGCGGACCCTAACACACCATCGACCAATGAGTCCCAAGATGGTCAACCTCAGCCGAACGATGATTTGCTTGAAAAGATAAAATGGGTCAGTACCAGTCCCCTGAACTTGGAGTAGTCAAATAGCAGCTGACCCGGGGACCACGAACCCGCACGCTTTTCCCTGCTACACAGGCCAAAGAATGGATCAAAAACAACCCCAAAGCCGCCGCAGCTCTCGGTCTCACAGCCGGCGGACTAACAGTTGTCGCTGCCCCCGCACTGCTCACCGGGCCAGTGTTGAGTTTCATGGGTTTTGGTTCCAGTGGAATCGTAGGAGGTACGTATATGTTTCCTATCTTGCCGACGTCCTATCCCATCTCTCCTCTACTTGAACGCTTGTTTCACTGCGTCTGAATATCAGAACATGAAGTTTAATCGGTTTTATTTGTAGGGTCTTTCGCGGCTGCAATTCAAGGCATGATAGGTAACGTTGTGGCTGGTAGCTGGTTTGCTACCGCTACAAGCGCGGCGATGGGAGGGTATGGAGTCCCTGTTGTTGCGGCTGTTGGGCAAGGGGTTGGGGCTGCCGCAGCGGTTGCGGGTGGCGCGTATGCTACTAAGGAGCTGAGGAAGGAGCAGGCGGATAAGGAGGGGGAAGGTGAGGGTAAAGATGAAGGGGGTGAGAATCCGAAAGACCCAGGAAATGATGGTAATGGTAATGGTGATGATGGGACAGGGACGGAAGAGGAGAAGGCCTCTCGTTGGAGACAGAGTGGGCTGGGCCGCAGGGACTTCGATGATGAGTCTACTTTGTTGGACGACTCGGACTCCGAAACCTCTGACAAGGACTGGCTTTAGGAAGACTGCCCTACGCGTTGCGAGTTTCTTTCAAATTGTCGGTTGGGTTTGTAACCATCGATCTGGGACAGACCTCTGGATGCCCCTGTGGTTCTAGGCCGGCATCAAGCAGCACAACCCAACCCAGTCGTTACCTCTACCCTCTTCTTCGTGCGGCTTTTGCCCGCCGCTCTTACCCACACCTTCCGTGTGTGCCTGCCGTTCCTGCCTCCGGCCTGACCCTCCCGCCTACCCCACGTCATCCCATGTCTCAACCCCATCTATGGTATTCAATCTCTTTCAATTGAGCATTCTCCCGTGGTGTGGTCCGTTGGTGTAATGGTAATATTCCCGGCGTGGTAAATCCGCGTCTGCATGCGTGCCGCATGAAGATAACGGTTCGAGTCCGTTACGGACCATTACCCGCTCTTTTTTTGCTCTCTTTTCCCCCCTTTTCTTCCTCTTCAAGTTGCATTTGCTGATGCTCTGTCTGGCACCAAGACAGAGAGACAGACAGCTAACGCTCTCTTTACTTGTAGACCCCCAAATTTATCATCCTCGTGTCATGCATGCATGCCCGGGCAGCCTTCCTTCACTCCCTCCTCCTGCTCCTATAAACCAACACTACCTCCCCCTCCTCCACCAACTTCCCGCTCCCCTCTTCTTCCCCAATGAGGTCCTCTCTCACACCCCATCCCTCCAACACCGCCCTATACTCCTCCACATCACACCACGGTCCAATCCAAACTACCACTTCCAGTCCCTTTCCCCGTTCAGCTGCTATCCCCTCCATCTCAGCCAAGTACCTCCCCACCAACACCCCACTCCTAGGATAAACAAACACCAGCCCCCTCGTCTCCCCCAGCCACTCCCTGCCCACCAACGCCCAAGTTCCCGGGACGGTAATCGCGTTCTGCTCGGGTAACCAGGTATTCACTTCTTTTCCCTCTTTTAGTTGGGAAAGGGGAGGGGCTACTTCGACTCCGTAGAAGGATGAAGAGCGGGAGGGGTAATGGTGGAGGAAAAGGGCTTCGAGAAGGCCGGGGCCGGAGCCGATGGAGAGGGTGAGAGTTTGTGAGTTTGACGCGCTTGGTGGGTTAGAAGGGAGAACGCAGTTCAATAAGGAGAGGAGTGGGAGAGAGAGGGAGGCGCAGGAGGTTGGGTGCCGGGCTGGGGTGGTGGTTAAGACGGGGAGTCTGGTCATTGTTGTGGTGGTGGTAGTGCGAGTGGTGGAGGGGCTGGTGATGAGTGGTTTTTGTTTTGTGCCCAGGTTGTTGTTCTTCGTGGTAAATCTCGTCTAGGTTTGGTGGAGGACCCTCGTCCCTGCGTGGATGTTGATGGTGGGGTCTTGTTGTTATGGAGCTACAAGAAAAGGGGCAGTGGAGACTGTAGCGGTTGCCCCTGGAGACATTTGTTTGGGTTACAGTGTTGTGTTGGTGAGCACTGCGTGAACAGAAAGACTGTTTTGGCAAGTGGTGGAAAAACGATGCGAAAATGCAGCCTGAAAAGATTTGAGCAAGGTTCCATCTGCAGGATATCGCTGATTGGTAGATGATCCAACAATAGGTATGTGCAGGTACGTTGTTTCACAACCACATATCAGGTTCTATCGATGAGTTCTTCTACTTGAGAATGGCACGACGAGATGAGAAAGTTGGTCTTCAGAACTCGGAAAACAGATCATAACTTCGCGAGACTACATTACCTCCAACATGCCCTCAAACTGGAATGGAAAGTTTAATGAGGTGTCCCGATTTACCTTTCCCATGAAATTCCCTGTAACCCAGACGTTCAGAACCCCGAAGCAGCAACATTAGCGTCTCAATCAGCCAGGCCGACCGACCATCCCCCCTCTTCAACCCCCCGCCTGCCCCTGCGCATTCTCCTTCTTCAACAACCTCTTTCGATTATAAAGATCTGTATTCAACACGTTCCTAAACCCCCTCCCCCTCAGCTCTTCCTGCACCTTACTAACCAACCATCCCTGCCTCAACCACTGATCTACCTCCCTGCTCACCTCCGTCGGCAACCTCCTCGCCCTCGGATCGCTCGTCTGATCTGACGGGCCGTGATTATGCGTCTTGTGCTCTTCATTTGGGTAGTGTAGCGTCCACAGATCCGACCCCTTGGCTGTCTCAATCACCTCGAATTTGAACAGACACCCGCACTTTTTGGAGGTGCGATCGGTGGTGGGCTTGCGCCGGCCTTCGGCTTTGGCGGCCTGGATCACGGACTCGTCCACAGGTGGCCGGTGATGTCGCGCCTCGCCGCCTCGGAAACATACCCATCGGACCTTCTTCTTGCCGGTGACTTTGGCGCCGGCGATGCGCATGCTGTAGCCCCGCGGGATGGTCCACTGGTCGAGCTCGTCTTGCATGCTGGCCCGTGAGGAGATGGTGTAGCCTTGTGGAGGCGGGTCGAGGGGGACGAGGTCGGAGGACTGGGTGGTGGCGGCGGGGATGGTGAGGTTGGATGTGCGACTTCCACTTGGTGGGGCCGGGTGTGAGCGCGCTTGTGCGACTGCGGGAGATTGGGCGTTGGTGACTCTCCTGCCGGCGCCGGCGCTTAGTGAGGGATGGGCTAGCACGGAGGCAGCTGGACCAGCCGATGTGCCAGTGGAAGTTGGGTCGCCGTTTCCGTTGTTATGCGCGGCATTGCTGTTAAGGTGAAGGGCCGCTTCAATTCGGTTGAGTCGTTCATCGATTGAAGTGAGAGTATCAAAGAGTGTGGTGAGCTGTTGAGGTGTAAGATTCGGCATGATAAGCGGATGCGTAAGGTATCGCTTTGTGAGTGCAACCTGGAAGTTGTTCAGTAGGTCGCTAGACTGCCGAGCTATTCGTGCACTCGCTGTTATCGATCTGCGTGTATAGAAACACGGCCGGAGTCGATCGCAGGACCACTCAACCTTGTCTAGTGTACGGCAAAGCCTTCTGGTAACTTGCGGGGGTGTTAGAAATGATGGATACAGCGTTCCTGATTGCTATCGCGTTTTATGGTTCTCCCAGGCTGTTGCAGATTCCAGGTCGAACATCGCCAGCCTATCTCTGGTTGACTGGGTGTTTGTGGCTTCACCCGTCACGTGGACTGCACGAATCTAGGTACCTACCTCTACGGTCGCGCTGCCGAAAGACATACCTAGAGGTAGGTGATAACGCCCGAAGACCACTGGCCAAATTGGTAAGGGACACCAAGTACTGTACTGTGACTGATAAGGTATCGCAGTTTCATAGTTCCTTCCTATTCGCTAGTGGTCCATACCGCACTGCTTGAAGGAAAATAAGCATACTTGATACTGCTTCTAGAACCCCTTGTTAGTAGAGTTGTTGAGGCGAAAAGAGAGTGGAATCAAGTTTTTCGTTGGCATGCCACCATTGACTCAGACCAAGATAACCTATGCTGAGGTGGACATTGCTCCGCCATATTCAAGTCCAGTCTCCGTGCGGCTCAATGTGCGATATCTAGATCGTAAATCTCTTCCACGACAAAAGAACCCAGCAACCAAAGCAACGACAACCTCATGTGGTATATACATGGCCCAACGTCACACCACATAAACTGCGTGCAACAGTGCAGTCTCGGACAAGAGCCTGACCTACGGGCTCTTCTTGACCATGATATGATCAAACCGTGATCATAATTAACTGTTATTGATACCATTAAGCCATCCAGTATCGGAACCTTCGTCTAGACCACGATTTGAAACATCTCCGAGTTCTGTACGTTCTGGGTGGAAAGGGGTTGCAACCACTTGCTCTACTGCAGGAATGCAAGCAATACACCGCCCAAAGGTTCCAGTCTTGTCCTTCCGTTCAGACTCCTGCTCTTGGAATCCCTATGCGACTTATTCCATGACGGCACTAGCATACCGATCCTTTCCATACCGAAGAACAACACTCGCGGTATAGTGTTCCAGCTTCAGGGAGTTTTCGAACCGGAACCCAAGCGACTAAGAACCTTGTCCCAAGCTCTCTTGAGGCGGCCAGAAGATTTCGATGACGAACGGCCGGATATCGACGTGAAGAGAGAAGTACCACGACTGCTTTCGCTGGCACCCGAGTGGTTGCGGCCACGGCCATTGCGCAACGAAAACATCTTGTTCGAGCTCGTGGTTGTAGCGCTGCTGGGTCTCTCGTCCGGGAAGGGGGTCGGGGAACGGTCAGCGAGCGGTTCGGACCGAGCTCTGGGACGAAGCTTAACGTCCTGCGCGAAAGCGATTTTCTGGGGCATCTTGGGCGGCTTGTTTTGGACACAGCTTGGCAGAATGCTGGTAGAAAGAGGTGGAGTCAAGGGTCGGAGAAGTTATTGGCGGATAAATTGAGACAGGAATCAAGAGACACGACCAGTCGTTGCTCCCCGTGGAAGGATTTTGGCGCTAATTTCGGATGGGAAGAACTGGGTTGGGGTTTAAGATACTGTAAATATTGTTGGCTTGATGTTCTTCGAAGTCGGTAGTATGATATCACAGTGTACTTGTGACTTTGTCGATAGTCTGAAGTACCAACTCGAGACTTCTCCCTCGTCCTCTTGTCGAAGGACGTCGGCGACAAGGCGTACTCCAGGTACTTGCGTTGCCCAGACTTGTTGAAGAAATCAAAAGGTGTTGGCTAGCGCGGGAAAACTTAAGGAATGTAATCGCGCAATGGCAGAGCGGAGTGAAGGTAAAGACTGACTGGCGGGCTGGCTGGCCGGGTGCGCACCCAAGTGGGATGGGACCTTAGTGCGACGACGACGAAGGTTTAAGCAATTGGGAGGAAAAGACTGACTGTGTAGTATCGTGGTTTTGAGCCCTCAGGCATGAATACCCCACCGCTTCAGAGCTTGATTGCCGTCCCCAACCAAAGTCAACGCAGGGTCATCCCGTTGGCGTTCTCGAACTAACATTCACATCCAACAGTTCGGGTGAATGCGGGCGTGGGGTTGCCAGGTAAAGATCGATCCGTCTCGTGCAGATGTCCACTTAGGTTATCATACAGCATCGCGATAGGGCCTCCTATCGCGGGGATCTGCGTCGCAGCCGTGCATCCCATCTTCCGTACAACAGTGTGTACACTTAGCATTTCCAAAATCCACTTGAGGAAACGAGCAGACAGTTGGCCGATCAGCCACTTCAACAACGCGCATCCACTGATCTGAAACCCAGCGGTCGGACCCTGACATGGAAAAATTCCCTCTATATCTGGTCCACTTTGACGGGAATTTCCTGGTGGTTTGTGATCCCCACGTGTTTCCCCCCTTTCGATCCTTCCTCTCGACGATGAGTTTATAAAGCTCGTGTTTGGGGTAGTCGGGAGCGGGAGGGCGGGTACGGGCACTGCAGTGACTCAGTTGTCCGGAGCAAAGTCAACTTTGACGGTAAGCTTGACTAGCGGACAAGGTATATATTGATCCCGCATTCTCATGAGTTCGTTCCGCCTGGGTTGACTCTGCCTTGGCTTTTCCATTTCCCCTTTTAGTCAATTCGGGAAATGTGGTCACCCGTCAGATCATGCCGAGCTCCCCAGACAAACAACTGAACTTTCATGACACGGATGCGTAGCCGGAAGCTAGATACAAGATGACGCATTGCGATGTCATGGGCAATTATCTGCGAAGTAATAGTTCATCGGTTTGTATCGCGTCTTTTGCTCACCTCAGTTGTTGTGTTTGAGAACATGTCCGATGACAGAAGTCCAACGGAAGATCAATGTATAACACACCCCCTTACCGAGGGTTTGTTGCGAGCGCCGCACTCCGCAATAGCGCAGTTCAGGGCCAAACCAGGTAATCACCCATATACACGATCCGCAAAGGCAACCTGGGAATATCGACGCATCAGAAACGGATGAGTATGCGCGATATAGGTATACTTCCAGAAGACACACCCGAACGACGTGATACTGCGGATTGGCATCAAGGCTGGGTGGCCTCTAAAGTAACACAACAACGTGGTTCTCGTAATGATGTTTTAACACGGAGTTCAATTCCTCTCTTTCGGCAATAGTATGCGGTTAGTCGTTCTGAATCGAACGTTCAACGGCATATTCTTCGCCGTCTTTTCGCATGATTGCATTTCAGGAAGCAGACCGACGTTGGAAAATAGTGACGTAAAAAGACGCTAGTGGGGGAAAAGGGATGTCCATGCTTTACAAATGTGGATACTGCCGCCGATAAGAAAGCGATAAGGCTTAGAGATGAGCTGAAATTAGATCTTACCCCACTGGGCTGACGGAGATTGGGCTTTGCATGGCCCACCAATGCCACCAATGCAGTGCAACCCACCCGACCGATCAGCATCATCCAGGTCGCCCACGGACGTTTGCCAGCACAGCGCGGAGCCCTGAACGTTGCAGTTGCACTGCCGTACCTGCCGTCCTGCCGGTGTTTCCAGGTTTGACTTTTTGACTTTTGACGACCCTTGTAATACGAAGGGAACCGAATCCCTTTTTGGGGCGAGCCCGGGGACCTGGTCCGGGAAAAGAAAGAAGAATGAACGGGCAGACTTCGCCCCTGGATGACTGGTACCTGGATGTACCAACTCGCCGGTACGCTCACTGCCTGTTTTCCAGCATGGCGATGACCCAGCTTCACGTAAGCTGTCTCTTACCCCATGGAGGAAACCCAAAGGAGGGTCCAGAGAATGGCCTAAAAGATCACGAAGGAGTATCGAAAAAGGAACCCAGATGGAGTCGCGGACAAGCTGGACAACACGCCCACCGGAGCTCCAGCAAATAGCGAGACGCGCGCTGTTGTTCCATGTGTCGAATCGTAGAAACTCAGCCACGACGCCGTCCTCCAAGGATTATTACGACCAGGATCCTCGCGAACTGATGAGGATCCCCCAGTTGGTGATCAGCCGGTAAAAACTGACGTTTCTTGGAAAGTTGGAATCTACATGGGCCAATTCAGCTAGTGCTGACCGATTGGGCTGTTGCCTCGACCGAAAGTTTAAAATGAAGGTCTGACATCCACCAGATTTCTCCGTTGCTTTTATGTCCATTTTGATTTTGTGTAAATAACAGCCCTTGATCCCCCATCTTGCCCAGTCTTTCAACACATATTTAATCTTCCTAATACCAATCTTCATTCAATACCTCATAACCAACCTGAAATCAACCCACCCTAAACCGCCAACATGAAGTTCATGATTGCCACCGTTGCTGCCTTTGCGGCCACCGCTGCTGGTAAGAATATCGATATCAAGCTTCACACCCAAGACACTCGCTAACCGCACCATATCTACAGCTCTCAAGCTCACCGCGCCCGAGGAGAACGCCAAGTGGGATCTGTCCCAGACCAACACCATCAAGTGGGACCACGTCGACTCCGACCCCGAGACCTTTCAGCTTGTCCTCGTCAACCACCAAACCGGCGGCGAGGTAGACATGACCATTGCGGACAAGGTCAAGACATCGGACGGCGAGTACAAGCTCACCAACTTCGTCGCCACCCCCGGCTCCACCTACAGCATCAAGGCCTTCGGCACTGAGAAGACCAACAGCGGCCAGCTTGCTGAGTCTCAGACGTTCAGTGTTACCAAGTCTGGAGGTGAGAATATGTCCTATCCTTCTGCCTTGCCACATACATGTAGTCAAGCAACTAACTAATCTCCAACCCACTCAGTTTCCACAACCACTACTGCCACCACCGTCAAGCCCACTTCCTCAGGCACCCCTGCCACCTCTTCCAGCGCCACCCCCAGCCAGACCTCTAACGCTGCCACCGCCCTTGGCGTCACCTTTGGCGTTGCTGGTCCTCTTGCCGCCGTCTTCGCCATGCTTTTTTAAAAGTTTGACAAGGCCTAAGGGAGCTGGATACCATTCTGCACTGCTGCATGCATATATAAATAAGCGCGCTGTTTAGGATTTTGATACCACGCATGACGACAGAGGGAATGGGACGTAATACCGTATGAGTACGTAACGACAATTGGGAAAAAACACTACTGAAGGCTTAATGGACATTAAATACCCATAATTGACCATGAGTTTGACCAAGTTGATGCATGGGTTCAACGTCGGAAGGACGGAGAAGTATACCTACTGTGTAGAGTGAAATGTGGTTGAAAATAGATTGTCGCCGCCGCCATGGAACTTCGTCCTACAATCTTCTCGCTACAATGTAGCAAAATTGCAGCAGAAACTCGACGGAAAGCCCGCAGCTTACGCCTGGATTCAAGTATCACGAATACGATGCAACACCACACACCGTCAAGACTCTTCGCAGAATGCTTCGCCGCACGTCTTGAGGTGACTGTTAAGTCTAATAAGCTTTTTCCTTTGCTTTTACGCTGAGTGCCATACAAGCATTTCGTTCACGATGTAGTGAGAAACTCTTCAGCTCACAACTATTCATTCTATACCAGTTATCCAATATCGTCAACTATCACACACAAGAACTCCCATCGGCCCCCTCTCAATCTCCCCCGTCCCCTCCATTACAAGCCAAACCACTTCAAATCCTCCTCAGGGTGCACCGGGACCGTATGTCCCACTCCCTTGGCCGAGTAACCAACCAACTTGCTTCCATCTCCATACACAATCTTGGTATACCCAGTGTCCGGCGCATTGGCCTGAGTCTTGCTAAAGGGAACATCCAATACCGTCGACCACTGCTTCAACTGCTCACCCAAGTTCGGGTAGTTGACAAAGAAATCCGCCTCACCATGCCACGTCTGCACCTTGGGATACGAGCCTTCCGTATATCCCTCGGGTTTGCCGTAAATGCTCTTGAGGACGGCAGCCCACTCCTCTCCGGACTTGATCATCTTGCCCTGACCACAAGTCGGGTCCGAGTTCTGCGGACTGGCTCCCGGGGAACCAGCCAGACAGCCGGCGGGGATTCCCGAGTAGCATGACACGGCTGAAAAGATGTCGGGGTAGGCGGCGGCCATGACGTTGGACATCATGCAGCCGGAGGAGGAGCCGGTGACGAAGACCTTGGCAGGGTCGGCGTCAAACTCGGAGATGGCCCAGCGCACCATGTTGGCGAGCGAGGTGGTGTCGCCGCCGGCGTCGCGGGTCAGGGATTTCTTGGAGGCCACGTCCCAGCAGTTGTTGTCGTGCGGGGTGGAGGGGTAGAGGACCACGAAGGAGCGGCGCTCGTCGGCGTGGGGGTTGTAGTTAGACAAGTAGGAGTAAATAGGGCCGGTGCCGCCGCATAAGTGGAGCTGTTGCAAAGGTTAGCATTCTACATCTTCACGAGGTTGGGGGCCAAGGGGCGGGTCTTACGGCTAGGATGACAGCGGGCTTGGGGGCGAGGTCCTTGGGGACGTAGATATGGAGATCCAGGCCGGTTGGGTTTACGCCGAAGTCGGTAACTGGCGTCAAAACGCCCGTGGGAATTTGAACTGACGGCGAGCTGCTCGGGGCTTGACCACAGTCTGCGAGTACAGTGGTGCTTCCTAGGCCCAGGGCCAGGTACGTCAGGAGGGAAATTCGGACCATGGTAACGAGAGTGGACGATGTTGGAGAACCGGGTTTGATAAAGAGTGAATAGGTTGTGAGTTGATAGTGGTGTGGCACTTGCTGGAAAAAATCATGCTGAAGACGAGGTCGGAAGCACCTTCTTAAACCATTTCTTAGAACTAGTAAATACGGACGGATGATGACCGTGATGACTTCACACGGCGAGTCCTGTAATTTCCTGCTTGGTTCAAACCGATCTACTGTGATGGTTCCCATATCGACCTGAGCGGGCAGGTCATGATACTACCTCAATGCCCTGTTGAAACACCGCCCAGTCGGTTAAACGACTGGTGCGTAGCAATGGAACACTCGTCGCTTTAGCCTCTTTTCCACGAGTTATCAATACCGGCAGCTGTAAACACTGCATCGGGCACGCCGTAAACATCGGGTACACCGTCAGCATCACCGTGCGGCAACCAAATCTCCGAGTCCGAAAATGGCCTGACATCCCGAGTCCGAAAATGGCTTAACATCCGACCGGTGAGCCCTTCCACCGGATACGAACCGAACCAACGCATGGCATAAAATTGGGATCCGCGAGGTACGACCCAGTGCTACCATTCTACCCCAACTTTAATACACTCCTTATCGATTCCGGTGGGCGCTGTGAGGTTGGATGTGATATCTGGATCGTGCAGCGGGAAGAGTAACCGGAACAGCAATGATGGGAATTTGGAGAATGGAAATGGAAAAGGATTCGCGACAGAGGTCGGATTGTGGAGGCCCAAGGGGGAATTGGAGGCACAGAGCGGGGCCGGATTAGCGCCCGGGCACGGCCCAGTGTTACTTAGGTATCTTATCGGGCGTTTGGATGCACGGTTCACCCAAAATTGTTACCAGCTCCAACCAGTGCTCACTGCTGTGGACAGCGGCGCGCGCTGCAAGCAACCGACCCCTCGCAATTGGCGTCGCGAAACTTGCAACTCGGTTCCCATTTTCATTCTGCTCGACATCTTTCACCATCTGCGCCCCAACCTCGAAACGAAGGCGGATCCTCGAGAGACCTTCTGGGATTACACTGACAGCAAAGTTTCACTTGCCGTTGAATCCCACAATTCAAGCGCCGAACCTCGACTGCCGATCTCTAAACCCATACATTTCGCGACGTCAGAACGATTCCCGATTTCCGACAAGGGCTGCGCTCCCAACGCATGACGACGGGCTCTATGCCCACTCCTCTCGACCGATTCTAGCCAAGTGATTTGCCAATTTCCCCAATGGCACCGAGCATACCAACTGAGCCGGCCTCGAAACGCAACGGCGTCAATGACCATGAAGTGGTCCCGATAGGGCCTTCCCCAGGGCTTTCGTCCAACCCGCCACGCTACATCTCGGAACAGACGCTGCAGCAGATGCTCAAAAGCATTGGCTATGATGAGGCAAGAGAGGATGCATACAGACTCAAAGGCGTCCAGCTCATTGATAGCGTTCGACAAAGCATAAGCCTGTGCGAACCCATCGCTTCCAAGCTTTACCTACGCATCTTGCTGACGAGCGCCACAGGCCGGTCAAGACTTTCGATACAGCAGCGACATACTACCACAGATTCAGGATACGGTTTCCGAGCGCCGAGTACAACTACGAAGATGTAGCTCTTGCGTCGTTGTTTGTTGCATGCAAGGTGGAGGATACGATCAAGAAGTCCAAGGATGTCCTATGTGCTGCGCACAATATCAGGCAGCCCCACGATCAAAGGACTCCGGATGACAAGGTTCGTCAATTATCTCGTTGGCGATCTATGGTGTACCTGCTAATATTGACCGAGCAGATGTTCGATGGTCCATCCAAATTCACAGTGGGCCTCGAGCGTCATATTCTGGAGACCATTGGTTTCGACTTCCAGGCTCAGTATCCCCAGAAGTTGCTGATCAAATTACTTCGGAAGATGTTCCCAAAGGGCGAGAAAAAGGACAATCCCGAAGTCAAGAAGTTCATCACCGATGCATACGACATGTCAATCGATCTTTACAAGACGTTTGCGCCCTTGAAGCAACCCAGCTTTCCGCTTGTGATGGCAATCCTTGAACTAACAGTCCTCCTTACGGGAATGGGTGGAGATCATATCCCACAGTTCTATGCCGACCGGTATCCGGCTAGGAAAGGCTGTGTTCTCGAGGTCATGTTGGATCTAATGGATCTCTACACACAATTTCCAAAGTCCACCAAAGTCGGCAGCAGATACGATCTTAACAAGTTGATGGACGTTAAAATTGACATCAACAAGATGCTATCAGGGAATCGGTATCACCGCCACTTTGCATGGTGCGACAAGTGTGCCCAAGACAGCTCGGATGCCCTTTCCGTCACGCCGGGCTCTGCGATCTCGCCTGCAACTAACAGCTCGCTACCTGGAAATATCACTGTCAAGAGGAATGGCAAGTCGTCTGAAGGAACCTTGCGATTCGTCTTCGACCATGAAGACGCCCGCTTCGAGCGGGAAACAGTGGCGGAATATTTCGATGATGTCTACGAGGAAATCGAAGAGGAGGTCGAGGAAAGAATCCCAGATGAACCACGGCACTCGAGCCGGAGTGCTCATCACTCGCATTCGTCACATCGAAATCATACCGACCATGGCTGGAGTCCTTATTCGCGAAGTCGACATGGCGGCCACAACAGTGACCGACACAAAGGGCGTAAAAGTCACGGTTACTATTGATCACTGTCGTCTCTGTCATTCTCCTTGTGGACTATGGGGCATATGGATGTGCACGGTGTTTACGAGGTTTGTCTTTTACGTTGGTTACCCTAAAGTTCAGCGGCTAAGGAGTTTACGGCTACTTGATGATACCCAGTCTATAGCACATCTGGATTAAAAAATGGAAGTTGATTGGACGCGTTCACGTCCTTGGAAGACGTGCTTTCGATGACGACAGTTGGACCCCAAAGCCTCAATGTTGTGAACCAATTGACTCTGCGAGGGTCTGCCAAAATGTCACCATGCTTGAACTATCTTCTCACCTTTTGATCCGAACACCATGAGCCAAGGCAGCCACGCGACTAGATGATGCCAAGCTAAACACAGATTAATAACAATTTCATTAGGCAAGGTGGCCGAGTGGTTAAGGCGTTGTGTTTAGGTTATCAAATGATTAACTTGAAACCGCAATGGGAAACCTCGCGAGTTCGAATCTCGTCCTTGTCAACGCAAAACATCTTTTTTGGTCGTCTTTGATTCCCATCGTCGCTCAAAGCAACTTCCTCTGAGCGACCACTCAGCAGAGTGACTTTCTATGTTTTTCTGTCACAGTTCCCAGTCTTTTTACTCAATTGGTTGTAACTATCGTCGGCCTCGAAAGACGGCCGGGAATGGTCACGGTCGCTCCGTTCGCCGCCAGAAAGCAAGTCTTAACCGCGCTGCGGCTGATGTCCGACTGCCAAAATAGGTTTTGGGCATAATTGGGCACATCCCTTCTGGCAGAGATGAGCCGCGGCGGGCGCTTTGTTTTGGCTCTCGAGGCGATTCGCAATAAGCGCGGGGCAACGAGACACACAATTGCTGTCCTCATAGAGGCCCAAAACAATCATCTTGTTCTTATGGCGGGATGTTTTCTGGCCTTTTGTTCGGCCGCGGATGGCATTGGCAGGACACTCAATCCAGTCCAAGCAATGATTGTTAAGTTCAACCCATGTGTTCTGTCATCTGTTCGCAAAAGGATTTATGTAATCGGTACAACATACTGCTTTGACGTTGTTTCGTCCAAGCGTCTGGCTTGGTTGTTTTCATCTCGCATCTTGATTGACTCCTTGAGAATGCGTTGAGGTGTGATAAGCCAAACCATATTCGGGATAAGTGCTAGCATGCTAACATAGTCACACTCAAAACTATACCATAGCTGTTAGCATCAGGGGTATCGAAAGCAATGCTACCTCAATTGGTGTGAAGCGTCTCAGGTTCCAGACCCCTGGACCCCTGATTGCCTCAGAACTGTCAGAATGCTTGGCGTCCCCGAGATCCGAAACCTCCTGCCCCCAGCTTCGCTTCCAGATTCTGGAGATATCATCCGACGTCATTGGCTCATTCAGACTCATATAAGACGCTTCTACGACTTGCGCCATGGGCACCCCATCAACCAGTGTCACAAAGCCCTGCCATAATCGCAGCGGGTAAGGAGCCTTCCGAGCTTCCCACAGGGCCACGACCGAGCCAGCCAGCCATTGAAGAGGTCACCGTTACCGCTGGTCGCTGTCCGGTGCAACCGCCGGTCGCCTCAGCGCTGGGGCTTTGTCTGGGCTGAGGCTGCGTCCCCTTGTCCTTCTTGTGTGCCTGTGTGCTAAGATAGCAAGACTTTGTAAACACCAAGGATTCTTCCCTTCCCAACCACTCACGAGACCTTCCCAACCACTCACGAGACCTTCCCAAGTCTCAAGCCTCAGGAACAGGTAATGGATCCTTGAAACATCTTGGAGGATCCTCCATGAACACGACGGGGAGAAATACTGACGTGAACTAAGCGCTGCAATGACCATGGCGGACGATGCTGTGAGGACGACAGCATATATATAAGGAGACCAACACGCTTCCCTCCATCCATTCACCATCATAATCAACTCAAACCAGCTCAAATACACTCAAAACCATACGTCCCTGGAGGATCTTCATTTTCAAAACACACCCGTTTATTTCTTTTTCCATTCGATTCCTGAAACCAGCTCATTTCCGCTCAATACCCTAATCCATACCAACCAACTGACAATCTATCAACCAATCACAAAACCAAAATCAACAAACAAGATGCCTTCTCTCAGCAACATCCTCCTTGCCGCCACCCTGGCTTTCTCCTCCGCCTGCTCTGCCAAGACCATCCCCGTCAAGGTTGGCGAGTCCGGCCTGACCTTTGAGCCGGCGAACATCAAGGCCGACGTCGGCGACATTCTCGAGTTCTGGTTCTACGCCCACAACCACAGCGTCGTGACCTCCACCGCGGCCAAGCCCTGCGAGCCCAAGACCGACAACGGCTTTTACTCTGGTTTCTTCCCCGTTGCTCAGACCGGCGTTGCTTCTGTATGTTCTTCTTCCTTACATCATCATCCTCGCATCTTTTCAAGATAAGAGATTTTTTTTTTTTTTTTTTTTTTTTCCCTGACACTAACGGGATATCACAGGACAACGTCTTCCGTGTAACAGTCAACTCGACCACCCCTCTGTGGTTCTACTGCTCCCAGGGCAAGCACTGCCAAGCTGGCATGGTCGGCGCCGTCAACGCCAAGAGCACCGACGACTTTGACAAGTTCACGACGGCAGCCAAGGCGGCGGCGAGCAACGTGACGCCTGCTGGTGGTATCTTTGGTGGTTCCGTTGCCAAGGCCTCCTCGTCCGATGGTTCTTCTTCTGGTGGTAGCAGCAGCACTACCCTCGTTCCTGTCCACAGCGGCAGTGCCTCTGCCTCGGGTGCTTGGTCGTCTGCTACCTCTTCTACCATGCCCACTAGCGGTGCTGGAGCTGTTGGTGTCTCTTTCAGTGTCTTGGTTGCGGCGCTTGGATTTGCTCTTGCTTAAGAGGGTTGAAATTTGGTCATGGTTTATGGTATCTTCTGAGCTGATGATGGAGGGGAATGGGAAAAATGAACAAAACGGCAATCTGAAGCTCTCCCTGGCGGAGACCGGATGTATGTTAATAATGTGTTATTTGAACTGGTTTTGAGCATTGGTTTTGTTCATTGATTTGAGTGTGCATCTGTCCGGCGGTCGTTGAATTGTTTTGCATTTTTTCGGTTGTATACACTAGGATCATATGCTTCTTGATGACATGAACGCACCTTCATATGGGGAGGAAGCAAAAGCAAAGATGAATGCGTACCGTAACTCAATTACTTGACCGTATCCAAGCGCTTTTGCTCCCTTTCACTCCGAAAAGTTTTAAAAGCAACAATGTATACTAATCAAGCCATTCTACAAAGCATTCCCCAGGCGTTGAGCTCGAAACATACGGGAAAGAATTTGGGTCAGCTTATATGATAGAGGTAACGGGCGCATTAACCTATGTCGATGTCATGATATCAAGAAAATACCTCTACCGACCAGTCGAAACGAAGGAATCACGAATTGTTTTCCACTCAAGGCCTGACCTGATTTTATGTTTTGTTCCAAGGCGCGAAAAGAAAAATACCTTACATAACCTATCACCTAACAAACGGTAAGCTGGGCAAACCCAAATATCGCCATATCGAAATTCTTGACACCTGAGGTGGAGAAACTGGGATCGGTAGCCAAACGGATCATCCTGATAGAACTTGAACTGGGGAGGTGAGCTTGTATAATTCAATGCTGGTTTGTTTAGTAGCTTGGTGCTCCTCGTATAGTTACTGGGCGAGATCTATCCAGAATGGGCCCAAACCTCACTAGGACAAATTGAATGGCTGAGTACGAATTACAAAGACATTGATACAACTTATTATGACATATTATATCAGAAATATCGTATTGAACGTCAGATCACACTTTAAGCATGAAACGAAGCGATTTAGTTAGGTATAAAGACGCCCACGGAAGTTGACCCGAGGTCTTAAGCTAACGAACAAACCAGTATTGAACTGTAGCTCTGTAGCTGGAGTGCCCCACAAAACAAGCGTTCACTAGGCGCGCAACGTGGACCTGTTGGAGCGATGTTGAAGTGTCTCTCCAGGGGAGGGTTGTTGTCGGTTGTTGTTCAATGGCTCTTATTATAGAGGCGCATTGCCTTCCCCTCTCACACTACATATCCACCAGCACCGCATCCGCGCCACGGCCAAGAGTCTTTCTTCCCAACGGTGAGCATCTTTAGCATCCTTTGAGAATCGCAGACCGCTTAAAGATAGCTCTCCACTGAGGAGTCTCAAGATTTGCTTGAGCCTCAAGCGGATCCCAGTGTACGTTTTGAGAGGCTGGTGATGCTCTTGGCGCACTTATCTGCTGTCCGTATTCCGCAAATACCAACATGACACGGTACCATCCAGCTCCACCCTAGGTCCAAGGTTGACGTTCGTCTCAAGAACTGGAGATTGGTCCTGTTGGGTATAACCTCCCATATGTCCTCCCGTCTTTTTGCGCAACGTGAGAAGTAATTGCTTGCGCGTAGTGTTTGTCTTCCTTTGTCACTCTCAGGATAATTTTCGCAGATTGTTGGTGGAAAATTGTCGTGCAGAAATGACGCGGAACCTCTTTTGGACGCTGGCTCCCGGCTTGCTGTCATTTCTTGCGTTCGTCCTCGTTAGTACGGCCCTATTCGGTCAGCATAGCACGTGGCTGGATGGCGTCTACTTTCTGGAAGTAAGTGCTTATGCATCATCCGTTGGGGAAGTCGACGACAACTGACCGCTACATTCTAGGTCGATGTGTCGTCGATGTCAATTCCCCCGAAGCTTGGGGAGTCGAGTATTCTGAATGACACCTCGATGGTCTCCAGCACAGATCATACTGGACCGAACTCCACCGCCCAATCACTTGGCGTCGCCAGCAGATACACCGTTGGCTTACTCACAGCTTGTGGGCGCGGCAACGGGACTACCTCGTGCATGAGCTCGTACGTTGGCTACTTTTTCGACATTCCGAAAGTCCTCCATTTCTCGGCCACTGCGTTGCAGGGAAAAGTGGACGGCACCTTTTTGAAAGCCACGGAGTCCTACAAGACAGCTAGCGCCTTCATGTCCAGCGGTCTTATCGCTTCTAACATATTCAACTTCTTGGTGTCCATTGTGGGATGCTTTTCGCCGAGAGGAGCGGGCGTCATGAGCGCCATTTCGACGTGCTTTGCAATCTGCGCGACCATCTCGGCGATTGTCGTCTTCAACCAGTTTCATAACGCGATCATGGCCACTTATTCAAGATCTATTGGCTTGACAAGCAACCTGGGCATGTCCGCTATTGTTATTGCTTGTGTGGGTGCCTTCATTTCGCTATTGGCGAGCATCTTGTATGTCGGCCGTTCGCTCATGGAGGATCCGACCCGCCAGCGGCGTCGCAGGAGGAACCGGCCTGTTGCTCGTCCTACCAAGGAGAAGTCAATGCCTTTGATGGATAGCGGCAACAGCTACAATATCGAAGGCATCGAGGTCTATCACGGTGCAAGTGATGGTGCCGGGCAACCTCAGCAGAAGAACGGGCTGTTCGGGTTCGTGGGCGGCAAGCATAACTATGTCCAGGTCGAAAAGCAACATCCCCAAGGTGTAGACGACATTGCGAACCATCCGGTGTCTGCCCTTGGCTCACCAGATTCGAAACCCCGGCTTGACGAGGACTGCGCGGCTCCGGATGAGTACACTCAAAAGAGGAAGCCGGCTCCCAGCCCTCCTGGCAACAGGCAAGCGAGGGATCCAATTGCTAGCTATGAGCCATATACCAGCACAACGCAACTGTAATGGAGGATTTCATTGGCCTTTTTTCTCCCCCCCTTTTTTTCTTAATCTTTTTTATTTCCTCGGAGACAGGGGGGCATTTCAGCCACGATGTGGTGTTTTTGACGGTTCGGCATGGAGTTTTTGGATGAGGTCGCATGGGCGTGCGGGTTTGGATGCGCCTCCTGGTTAGTGACCATCAGTTGGAGGACACTGTACGTTTTCGGTGAGCCTTGGTTAAGATTTGGTCGTCGCGTATTATGTGCGGTTTCGTGTGTAAAAAGACATGTGATCCGGAATACTGCATCTAATGAACTGTGACTTGCTGCTTCAATTACCAGGGTATCAATTTTATAATCTTCTGTCTTGTGGCTGGACCCCGTCCGCTGTTCTGCATCCTTGATGGCACAGCGATGTGACGTATGAACATACGCCAATTCAAAGCTTAAAGTCGGCATTGGTCTTTTCCCACCCAAAGGATGTCGGTTCCAAGGCAGCCACCTTCTCTGTCAGTTGGACCTTTAAGGTTCGGGACCTCTCCGTGCAAAGCTCGTACATGGTCGTCAGGTTGAAGAGAAGAGTATGTGAGGTCCTACCGGAGTCCACCAAACCCTCAAGCAAATCTTTGCCCTACATCGCCATGTTCAGTTTAGCAACTTGATAGGTAGTTCAGGTTCGAACAGCAAGGACTTACCTCTTGCAACCTTCCAACGTAAAGCAGACAAACTCCCCTGTTTACACCAATCATCTCGTCATCTGAAACCTTGCTCAACTCTTCCCACTGATTCAATGCTTCGGAGTACTTTCCATCAGCCATGTCGCACAAGGCATGCAGAATCCTCTCCGTCATGTTATCCGAAGGGCCTTCGCTGCCTTCCGCGGGCTTCACGCACCCCCTCGCGGCGTCAACATCTCCCAGATGTAACCACAACAGAGCTCTCGCCATCTGCATTTTACCACTCCCGTTATCACTTTCCTTCAGCGAGGTCAAGTGCTCAACTGCCCCCTTAAGGTCATCCATTTCGACCAGGACGCCGGCGACCCTAACGCCCAGATCGTTTAGCCTTTCTCTCCACAGTTGCTTTTCCGAGTTGTCGTGCTTGGCTGCCGCCTCGGCCAAGCGCAAGCGTGCCTCCCTGGCCAGGTCGTAGTAGCTCATGACTGCACGCCGCTGGTCGGCGAAGCTAATAGCTTGCAACCGGACCGCCAAGATACGTAGCTCCCAAGGGATCAAGTTGTGGCCAGTCTCATCAACGTAAAAGGTAGCATTCAGATCTTCTAGAGCTTTGACCTCTTGAGTGGCGAGAGCAGTGGCGTCAATGAGGGTTAGGCAGGCCAAGCGGACATAAAACAGAGAAAGAATAAGGGCATGGTCGGCCGGGTCCGGAGCAGGAGCACCATTGGCTCCAGTGAGTGCTTGGGCGGCAGCAACAGCGGCAGCCCGGAAGTGGCCTCCGGCAAGGAGATCGGGGATGGGTGTAGAGGCTGAAGGTTGTTTCGCGGACTGGCGAAAAGGAGGCGGAACGTTGAGGGGAGCCAGTTCATGGTAGATGTCAGGACGGAGGAGGTGGGAGAAGTCGGGTGGAGGGCGTGGAGCGCCGCGTCCAGAGGCAGCGCCACTACCGGGGCCCGGAGAGAAAGACATGCGGGGACTCGGGCCGGCTGGGGACAGGGACAAGGGTGGCGGTTGACGGCGGGAGTGGGGCGGAGCGGGAGAGTGGGCTGCTGGGGAACGGGGGAGAAGCGGGGAGCCGGAGACCGGAGCCCTGGCTTGGTGTCCGTGTCCGCCGGGAATCATCTGATGTTGTTGCTCCGCGTGTGACGATGATGTTTGTTGATCGGTCTGTTGTGTTTGAGGGGGCAGGAGATGAGATGCCAGAGGGGTGCTGCGCCACAGTCAGTCGACGTTCAGAGCACTGGATGGTATGGACTCACTCGCCAACGTCAAGGGGTCCCTTGGTGGATGAGCGTGGGCGGGTGGCTAAGACGAGAGATGGCTTAGCTACTTGTCAGATCTGACGTTTGACGATCGAAGGTCTGAGCCATCGGCCCACCAGCTGAGATACGTACACACTACCTACCTTTGACAGCAGACCGCGTCCTTTGATGCCCTTTTGGATGCTGTGATGATGACTCTTGATCCATGATTAAGAACAGGCTCCAACGAAATGATCAAGCAGAACAAAAGTGAGTGGCACCAGTGAATAGTGATTGTGCAATGCTTGGTCAATCGGCTGCTTGTTGTCAGATTGCTTTGAAATGGCAGCAGCAGTGTGACAGTGGTGGAGAGAGATTAATGTCGTGGTCGAGCCAGACGGGATTCACAAAAGTTGTTGGAGCGCAGTAGGGATTAGCTACCTCTAGCTACCTCTACACTACACCCGGTACCTTGAAGCGATGCGACGGATGGTTCCGGGCCAATACCTACCGCGAGTAGCGGGGAGCGAGGAGGTAGGTGATTCGTATTGGGAGGGTCGCTAACGGAGTTAACAGAACTAATGGTTAACGCCCCTGTATCCTGTATCTCCTGTTAATCCACCTAACGCCCCCTTATCTTCATAGGGCGTGCCCCTGCGCCTGGGGCGGTCGGGTACGGACACCTATCGCTAAGGAGTGGCCGGGGCCCACTGATGGGCGACACGCAGGGTCAGGGCAGGAACCGCCTCCGCTCCGCTCTCGCGGGAGTTTCCTTTTTCAGTGAGTGGGCACAACGAACCTCACCAGTCGACGTAGTAACGGTAGGGAGAAAAACCATTTCACACGACAGAGACATCATGTCGCCGTTCATCATTCACTTCAATGCTCCCCAATAATTGTTGCGATGTAACCTCATCACACCTCCGCGAATTCAAAGCATGAAACGGCATGAGACCTCCTTCTATTCAAGCTCTTCTCCCGCGCCGCCAACTTGTCTTGTCTTGTGACAACGACAGCCGACTACAGTCGACCCAAGGATCCTCAAGCTCATCAGTGACGACGGGAGCACCCGGCCCCGGGCACGGATCTGTTCTGGAGTTCACTTCCAGGCCCGACTGGAGTTCTATCAATATACCGAGACACAACAATAATTGCTACATCAGACGCAAGAGGCTCGGAGTCGGTTTACCTATCCTTGTACTCTGCCATTACAACTCCTCCCCGCAGAGGTTGAACCACGTCGCCGTCCTCGCACGGCTATCTTCAACGCCTTGACTGTCATCCCAGAGTGTTGCGGTTAGCCATTAGCGATATTCTGAGGAGACATGCATGTTTTCTCTTTATTCCGGTTCCTCGGTTGCTTTGCCCGGCTCAGGAACAGCTTATCCGTCCTCATCGCTCACATAGGCTAGTGCTTATGATCCCTTTCTCCTCGTTGTTGTCGGAGTCCCCTGTTGGCGGACAATTGGTTATTTAATGTAGCGTCATGTAGCATCCTGGTGTTAATTTATGCCTGTCTAGATCTTATTTCCCTTTCGATGGTTCGTTGCATCTTTCAACCTCTATCCCATGTGAATGCATCGGCCAATCTCACCCCATGGGGACAAAGCCGACGAGGGTAACGCAAGCGAGATCAATAGTCTACCCGGTCCGGTGGATACACGATCTCAGCACCAGGTTGTTTATGATCTTCAGCCCTTCCGCTTTCTTCGCAGCTTGGTTGACCCTTTTACTTGACATGGATCAAAATTACAACGACAACAACAACGAAAAAAGGGCATATACGACGTACCAAGATGGTCGGATTCCTGATCCCGCCGTGGTACAAACCGTATGAGCCAACGGAAAGCGACCTCATCTTGGCGACGTTCTTATGGGGCTTCACTCTGGCCCTTGCTATCTGTGTACTCGCCAAGGGAGTAAAGCAGACACTCCGAAGCTTTCGACGCTGCCACTTCTGGAATCCATATATCATCATGATTTGGGTAGAGTGGGCTTCATGTCTTGGTGTTGCGGTCAGCAGCTGGCTTTTCCTAAGAGGTATCATTCAGCCAAGGTACATTCAATTACTTTGCCACCAAATTTTTTTCGACCTGGTTTTCTGTTAATGCAATTAGGAGCTTTGCTGACTTGGGATGATACCATACAGCTTTTGGTACTTCTTGACGTTGAGTAAGTCACATCCTCAACAAGTCATTGGTGCTAGAGGCAAGCGTTAACGTATCAATCGCCATTGTTTTACATGTCAGTCATTGCCTGGACCATCAAGGTACGCATTGGTTCCCAAACCATTACTCTATTTCACAAACAAACATGTGCTGACCATCGCCTCATGTCCCAGACTCAATGCCTTATGCAAATTCTTACAAACAGGATTTCCCTTATCCTCTACAACCCTGAGAAGGCCAGAAAGCTAAAGGTCTACATTTTCCTGGCCATCGGCGTCATCAATGTCAGCGTGTTCATTGTTTGGATCCCTGCCCGCCTCCAGGTGAGCGAGATGTGGATCCACGTCAACGAGGTCTGGGATCGAGTTGAAAAGTTCCTATTCATGGCCGTTGACGGTGGCCTCAATTATTACTTTATGTGGCTTATCAAGTCGAAACTAGTCGCCAACGGGTTGACAAAGTACAGACTCGTATACAGATTTAATCTGTTTATGGTCTTTATATCACTTTCGCTTGATGTAGGCATCATTCCTTTGTTCACGTACATATGATGCTTGGGCTAACGAGCGCACTTCGATATAGGTCCTGATCATTGGTCTCATGTCTCTTCGCAACGACGCTCTTTACGTCCAAGTCCATCCCCTAACCTACATGGCCAAACTTTACATTGAGATGAATATTGCCGAATTCCTCGGCAAGATCCTCAAGCAATCGAACCGTCGACACAATTCCTTTTCTCTGTCGAACAACTACCACAGTTTCACTACCTTTGATGGCTGGCGCCCCGATCTCGAAGCGACCGGCAACCCGCACAACTACATTTTCAACCGCGAATGGCGGCGGTCGAAGCACCAATTTCACATCAAGCCTTCTGGCGGGCAGATGCACCCGCTCAACATGGATATATTAACAGGCGGGGAGGAGAGCCATGATCGTACAAACAAGTGGGGTGGGATTCATGGGGCTGGGTTGTACGACATCTCTGCGGAAAAGGAGGACGAAGTAGGAAAGCCATCGACACCAAGCGAAGTTCGTGTCAAAGATTCGCCATGGTCAATGATGGATGTCAAGCGGCGATCAAGCAGTCAAGAGTCAAGGCAGTCGAGGAGGGTTCGGCCTAGGACGCAGCGCGCAGAGACTTGTGCTGGGTACGACGATGGAAAAGACAACAACGGAGATACTGGTGTAGACAGGCCGCGTGCCAACCGTTGCATTTCGCAGGATTATCGGAGATCAAGAAGCAATCGGGATAATGGTGTTCAAACAGACCTGGATACCGATGGACTGTTGCGAGGAGCGATCCCACCGACAAAAACCTACAGTGACCATGGACGAGGGGGATAAGAGTGGCTTCAAAAGGCTTGGCTAAGGAAATCTGAAAGCTTAAAGCCACACTGTAAGATCAGAATCGCTTGGCTCGCAAGGGGAGAAAGGTTCACCGAGAATTGCATCGACAACGGCTGACTACCCTGCCCTACCATTACGCAAGAACATCTCCGGACACATGACGTCGACAAAGCCGAACCGCCAGGTGCAATCACAACTTCATATCCTTCGAGGCATTTTGCACGACCCCTTGCCGAGTCTTCATCTCGTCTTTTACCGATTGGTATTCCTGTACAATGGTAGTTCCCGCGGGAACATAAAGTGCTGGATGGTTGACAAGTCACCCTTGCAACGTTACCAATAGGCGTCAAACTCGAGATTGCTAGTGCTATTCCAGCACAAGACTCCCCGAGAATCACGACTCATTGACATTTCATGTCACCATCTACCCTAGCTGAGGGTCGCCGAGTCCGTGATGAAAGAAAGCCCTTCAGCAAGGGGTTCACAGCTTTGCATGGTGTCACTACAACTTCAAGACGCGCACGAAGCGTGGCACATGTTTTGCTTTACTTCAAATACAACTGTTACGCTATCCCAGACTGTTCAACTATCTATTATGTGCCCTGTAACAAATGGGTGGTCACTTGGTCCCTTGCCGATTGACACATTGTGGCAGTCAACACTGGCCTCTTTTGACGCAAGTGTTAAACAGTGTAATGAATGGAAATTGATAAAAGCTGGAGTGGAGGAGATCCGCAGAAAACCCTATTGTACCGTGCAACAAACTAGAAGTGCAAACGATGAGTGGAGAGTGAACTCGGTTCCATCATGATCAAAGCCGTTGTGATAGAGCTGAGGCTTCGCAATGGATTTATCGGGAGAGCTACACTAGACACTCAGTGTCGGATCGTCCAAACATGGCCCAAAAGTTTTGCCACCTTTTTAGTCTCTCTCGCGAAGCCAGATCCAGATCCCACAGGCGGCCTACTTGCGACATCAACGGAAATATACACGCTTGACTTGGAGGGTTTCAGATGGTGCATGTCAAGAAAAGCTCAGCTCATCAACATGTATAGTGAGACCGAATCAAAAAGCACATGGTCTGAATGGTTCCAGACCGACCTATTTTGGGTACTAGCTGTTGCGATCTTGACATATAATAGGCACGCGCTCTAGCATTCCATCGAAAAGAATTCATTCATTCCATCCGCTCTGGTGTAGAGCGAGCTTCTCCAGCCAGCTTCCCTTCGATGTTTGTCTTCCATTTCATTTCCATTCCATCAAGGGAAAGAGCGCGTGTTAGAATGTGCTACGTGCCAGCATCACGGGTATCACGTCGTGGCAAGAACAACGTGGGATCGAGACTTGAGAAGGGGGGAAGGAATTAGCAGTTCGAAGCAAACTCGAAGTCAACTCAATTTCGCCGCGTGAATAAGAGATATATACTAAGTACTGTACGGACCCTGAATAGGACTGAAGGGCAAGCAGGAGTGGAGTTTATATCTCGAATGACCTGCCGTCACCGCACCTTCCTTGACAGGATCAAACCCCAGGCTGTGGCTTCACCTTTTACTATTTCATCCCAAGTCGTACCTTCCGCACCTCCCGATTTTGAGAACTGTTGCTGGGGAGCCGCAAGATTCTGCCTCCCTCGCCCGCCTCTTTTTTCCAAAACGCTTCTTCCATTCACTGGCGGTTGCCCACCTCCTCCTTCTTCTACCCATCGTTGCTTGGGTGCAGTCTCTCCTCCTCGCCCTTCATCAACACCAAGTCACTTTCTCTCCCCACCACAAACCTCTATACCACTACACGTCCTTGGTAGTCCCCTCTTCAGCGCTAGTCCACTCTTTCCTCCAAGATGTACTCGTCTTCGATGCTCGTTGCGCTTTTTGCGCTCGTCAACTCCTTGCCTGGAGCACTTGGGGGCTTCTCGTCGACTGCGACCGGAAATATCGCCATATACTGGGGTAAGCAGCTTCTTTACAACCGACATGGCGCGCACTTCGTCGAATGTCATTCAAGGGCTAAAGGAACTAACCTCGTTTTCAACGCTCGCGATACAGGACAGAACTCTGCGAACCAAGTCGGTGGTCAGCAGCGCCTTGCCTACTACTGCCGCAGTACGTAGCTATCACCTCACCTTCACTTTTGGTTCAAAATTGGGCCAGACAGCCTTCCTGTCACTGATCTAACACTGAACCAAATAGACACAAACGTCAACACTATTCCTCTGGCATTTCTCAATGTGATTAGAGACACTGAGATGAATTTTTCGAATGCTGGAGACGATTGTAGCATTTTCCCTGGCACCAAACTGATCAAATGCACTCAGATTGAGTAAGTTCCTTACTCTTTCAACTCACTTCCCCCTCACAGGGACACCAAACTTCTAACCACCATTTCGAGGACACAGAGAGGATATCAAGACCTGCCAGTCCCTCGGAAAGTCCATTCTTCTTTCCATTGGCGGCGCTACTTACTCTGAGGGCGGCTTCAGCTCCCCGGCCGAGGCAATCAGCTGGGCCGACCGTCTCTGGGCCATGTTTGGCCCAGTCTCCAACTCAGACAAGCGCCCCTTTGGCACTGCTGTTATCGACGGTTTCGATTTCGATTTCGAAGCCGTCGCCCAGAACATGGTCCCCTTCGCCACTCGTCTGCGCTCACTCATGGACTCCGCCGCTGCCACTTTCGGCAAGAAATTCCTCTTGAGCTCAGCACCACAATGCCCTTTCCCAGATCGCGCTAACAACGACCTTCTGCAATCTGTGGCATTCGATTTTGTCTCTGTCCAGTTCTATAACAACTACTGTGGTGTACACACCTTCCAATTTGGCTCCCCTAGTCAGAACAACTTCAACTTTGGCACTTGGGACAACTGGGCCAAAACCGTCAGCAAGAACAAAGATGTGAAGATCCTCCTGGGAGTCCCGGGCAGCTCGTCAGCTGCAGGTACCGGATACATTGCTGGAAGCCAGCTGGCCAACGTAATCAAGTACGCCCAGACGTTCTCAAGCTTTGGCGGCGTCATGATGTGGGACATGAGCCAAGTCTGGGCCAACGCCGGCTTCCTCGACAGCGTTGCCTCGGCCCTTGGCTCAACCGGCGGAAGCGGTGTCGGTATAATCCCGACGATTGAAACTACCTCATTGCCTGGTTCCACCACGACTTCTTCCACGCCCGTAGTGCAAACTGCCACTACCTGGGTTACGGTTACGATCTGGGCTACAGCCACGGTCAACGGCCCCGCGGCGACTGCTAAGAGCACGTCGACTACGACACTGTGGGCTGAAAGTACGACAGCTATCTCTGCGCCTACTCCGGCTGCTGGGCTGGTCAACCAGTGGGGACAATGCGGCGGAAATGGCTATAAGGGCCTGACCTCCTGCCGGGCTCCGTATAGCTGTGTCAAGCTCAGTGACTGGTGGTCACACTGCAATTGAGCGTGGAGCAATGATTCGTTTCATCTCTGCTACCCAGAAAAATGAGTAGTGGATGGCAGTCGACACTCTGTGGGTTTTGGGCACGAATTTCCGGTCATTCTTGATCGATATCGACTGATGTGGACTGCGCATTTCCCATTGCACATATCCGGCGTTCTCGTACTCTCTTTGTTTATATTTCTGTACATATACAAATACTTTCCTGTTTCTCACCTCTTCGAGCACTCATGGCACGACTTGAGATGTTATCGTTCTATTGAGGACGATCGAGGGACCCGGGAGGTCAATAAGCCTACTCTTATATCATGGTTTTTCTTTGGCCTCACTTGCACATAATGCTAGTGGCATTATGTGGCATTCTTCACTCTTGGTTCCCGGAAAAGCTTTAGCTACCAGATAAAGTTCGGGATGTGGGAGAGCGGACCATGTCACAATAAGAGCTTATTATGACTATGTTGATCGATTTCCTGACGTCCATTCAACCTAGGCTATGGGTTTCATTTTGATAGTTCTCCCAGCCACAACCCCTTGATGATCTTTCATGGAACGGAGTCTTGACAGTCCGTGGGCTTTCGGATTTCTTGTTTTGGGTATCGGGCCGCAGGGGAATCAACATAGTAGATAGCGAGCTACCACAGGCTGTACTGGGACAAGGTGTTTCTTAAAATATACCCGCGAACGGTCTTTTGACAGCTTGGTCTTTAGTGACCTGTACGTAGAACTCTCGATTTTTTTCTTGCCTTTTTTTTTATTCAAAGAAAAAAAAAGTTGAATGAACAACGTCTCGTGTTCGGGGCATTTGAAAGCCTTTTCACTACCAGATTACACTCCTTCCGCCACCTGGATACCTCATACGTTTGCAAATCCAGACGTTTCATACGTAAGGCGCGACAATCGATTGATAGTACATGGGCATCCGAAACCATTGAAACATTGGAGGTTTTTATAGATCGCAAGCCCGCTCCTGATACGGGATGTGCGGAGACGTTTCCTCCGCATCTCTTTTCGTTCATTTTGCAGCTTTCCAATGATGAAAACTTACTGTGAGTGTTTGCCGTAACCTTAACCATGAAACGCCCCAAGAGTCCCGGATATCCAATCCAAGGTTTCGCCATCGGAGAAGAAATAAGCTCACGTACCAGGCTAACACGAGCTTACTCCTACATACCTCCCGTCCCTTTACAAAGTTGCAATTACCCCCTGTTTCTCCAGAGTGTACTGTAACAATGGTCAGGACTCTGACATTTCAAGAAAATCTTGGCAAGAGCGGAATGTTACTGGACATTGTATAATTCTGCCGGCACTGGATGGATATGAAAAGCGACCCAAGAATTGATGGCCGGCCTGCGGGACGCTTAAATGGATCCTTTTTTCTCGTAAGCTTAAAGTTTATTTCAAAGTTAGTATGTAGATCTGTGAGGTTAAGGAGGATTTCGGATCGCGGCTGTTATTGTTGCATCAGACTATCGCGTAGGAGAGCTAAATATGCTCGCGGCTCAAGTAAAGTATTAGGGAAGAAGTCTTCAAATTCGGATCGCAATTTGGGAAGTAGAGTGAGTACAATAACGAAGAGCGGCCGGTGACTGTAGACGGCGAAAAGTTCGCTTGAATAGGTAAGCATCACGAAATATATGCGACCGATCGCATTACCTTGATTGCAACGGGATAGTCGATCTCTCGTCTTATATCAACCACTACAGACCTGGCTTTGGGATGATTGGATAACGTGATCCGGGTAGCAGGCATACTTCTAACATACCCCGGAATTCGATAGAGTCTAACTGGAGGCCGGCATCACTTTAGCCTCATCTGATTGTGTTCCATACACACCTCTTGCTTGAGCCATTCGATATCGTGAGTGAAGATCGCAGGAGAGTACGATGGGAGACAACAAGAAAGGAAAATGGCAATGTTCACTCCGAGGCGGCAAGTAGGCAAGCTAAGCTGTCACGGCCATGATGATACCGGATGTTACCTTCCCGTCATTGAATACAGGCGAGCGTTTGAGTATGAAACACTAGAGTTTACCAAGCGGGCTAGAAAGGAGACTCGCCTCCATGAGTATAACAACCCCTTCACGAACCTCCCAATGTCGATAACAATTAAGGTCAGCAGAGTCAAGTTCATCAAGCCAAACCAGTCCATCCAAATCTCTTATTTACTTAACAAGAAATCAACCTACGCCAAATCCCCCAAGATATAGAGTCGTCCTGAAATATAGAGTCGTCAAAATGACGCGCATCCTCCTCACCCTCCTCGCCACGGCTGCCGCCTTCCAAGGCGCCCTCGGCGCCCCCTTCCCTCAAGCCGGCGGCAAGCCCACCGGCACTGCTCCTCCGGCCCTGCCCTCCAGGCCTATCGGTCCCGATGGCACCCCGCCTCAGCCTCCCCGGCCCCCTATGCCCCTAGGCACCGGGATCGCACTACCTCAGCCTCCCCGGCCTCCCTTTCCCCTCGGCACCGGAATCGCCCCGCCTCAACCTCCCGGGGCTCCCCTACCCCTCGGCACCGGAATCACCCCGCCTCAGCCTCCCTTGCCCGCTAGGCCTATCGGCACCGCTCCTCCGGCCCTGCCACCCAAGCCCATCGGCACCGGTAGCGCACTGCCTCCGCCTCCCGCGCCTCCCAAGCCGACCGCTACTGTTCCGGTCCCTAGCTCGCCACCTAAACCCACCGGTCCCCCGCCCAATCCTACCGTTACGGCTTCCGTCCCGGTCCCGCCTACGCCTACGACTACTGTTTGAGACCCACTAAGCTCAGCCTGAGCGGTGTGACGGGAAAATCGCTTACCTCTAAGCACGATAATCAAGTCAGAGACTTGATGTAGGATGGGAGGGGGTTGTTAGTCGGCGAAATGGACAACGGGAGGATTAATGACATCCAATGTGTAAGATTATGATAATGATAATAATGATGAATATTGGTGATTTTGATAGAGGGTTGGAGATTTTGAAAGTCGGAGGTGGAAAATGGTTCTGGTTCCGGCCCCGGTTCCCATTCGGCGCGGCACAAGGCACTGGGTGCCTGACGAGAACGGAGTGCTTCGGGTCGTAGAAGCGGGCGTTCGAACTGTTGATGGTATTCTCCGGCGATTTGTTTCAAGTTATTAAGCGTTTGGCTTGTCTAGGTTTTGGATTCGTTTTTAGAGGATCAGTATTTGTATCAAATGTTTCTTTCTTTTGCGAAACCTTTGAAGTTTCAAGCTCATCCTTGAAACGCTTGAAAGTTATCCTAGCGTAGCCTGGGCCAACTCCAAATCTGTGTGGGAGTGAGGCCGAGCGATTTAGGCTCACATCCGGACAGTAGTAAGCTTAAAGCTCATTCACAGACCTTTAGCTGCGTATATCCACAAGTAATTGATGCAAAAGGTCTTCGAAATTATTTTCATGTTTGGTGCTCACATGAACCGCCGAGTGTTGTTACCCGAAATTGATCACGAATTGCGGGTTGCTAGTCACGAGATCGAGACCCAAGCTCGCTCAACATTGTGCCTTGATCGTTTCATCGAGAAGGTCAACATGAAAAAGTAGACTTCCGAGTGAAATAATCCGTCCAGTTGATGACATGTGATGAATCGATCCAGACAAGCCGGAGTACCATCTGCGGTGCTAGACCCTAACCCTCACATAAGGGGCTTAGGGGTGTTGGGGTGGAGGATCTGAAGGATTGCGATGACGATGGTGATGATGATGAGGATGGCAATCATGGTAATGCTGTTCCCAGTGACGATCTGGGAATCCCATATCAGATGTGCAGCACGAGGCGCACGTGCGAGCTAAATGGAGAGAATGCCATACCATGCAGATACGCGCAGGCGCGGGCATGGCAAAATTTCTCAAGGTGGAAAGGCCGAATCATGTCGGACAACTTCATGCGATGCGTATCCGATGATCGCGCAGACGCCTGACGTCCTCGTTTCCTGCATGTAAGTGAGCATCCCCGTGTTTTCTTCAGCAGATGCCATGATGCGCAGCTTTGAGCATGGCAATGAACGAAGCACTTCCGTACTGTGTGCAGCGACCTGTCATTCTGTCATCGGGCGGTTCCGAATCTCGACTTGGAGCATTGCAAGGCGGGAAAAGGGGAGCAGAAGACGTCAAGAACGTCAATGGAAGCGATCGCCATCGTCAGTAAAACGGGAATTGTCCGGTGGGCCTAGTGCGGGACCCTGATTTCCCTGAAAAGGCAGGAAAATGGACCCTTTGGGGCTTTGGTGCAGAGCCAAGACTTACATCATCACCGCTTGGCGGCGGTGACGACGTTGTTGACGAAGGGGGTCCAGAAGAAAGCCTGGCAGTTAGCGTCGGTTGTTGTTGGCAGCGGAGGAGGAAATTTTTAGGGGCAGTGTATTTTTGAACAGAGGTGAAGTGGAAACCAACAAAACACCATGACGAAGGACCAGTGCAGTGATGACCTCCTCCCATCGCGTGGCTATGACGAAGACAGAGATGACGGGCATCGGGGGGAATCCAACACCGACAGTAACTGGGGAAGCCCATGAAGCTTTTACGACAACTTTGACGGGAGAAGTTTCACGAGGTCCACTCTATCCAGCTCGGTTCTTCGGGACTCCGTTTGAGGCCGAGCTTGCTTGTGTCGGGCTTCAGTTCGGTTAACGTCTCGAAGTTGCCGTGGGTATGGCCAGACCTCACCGCAACCGCTGGGCGCTGGGAGGGACAGACGGAAAAAAGGGGTCTTTGTTGACATTATTTTCCAATTTCGCGGTGGTGTTGAGATCGTGGGCGGCGAGATCGTTTTAGTTGAGATGGTGCTAAAATGGCACGATTCTCGACCCAGTCTTGTTTCCCATCCATACAGATCTCCCTAGACGCCGGGCCAATCCGTTCCTTGCTTGCACCTTCTCTCACACATGCAGGTTTTGGAATGTGGCTTCATCCTGTCCAGAACTGGGCGCATTGCGACCGGCCAAGCTCAGTGTAGGGATAGGATGTACATATAGCAGCAGTTGACAGCGAGAGAGTCCGGCGTCAGGCAGTCACCTCAGTGGCCGCGGTGGTGGCCACGCACTTTCTGCAGGAGCCGTCTGGGGTGCGTGCAGCTGGCGGCCGCTTCCGGGCATACGGCTTGTGTAACGAGGGTGTTGACCCTCGGCTTGGCGCTTGAACTTGGCGCTGCTGTCCCCCCACAGTTGACCACAATCCCCGGCCAATCGAACGACGGCAACAAGGGCGCACTAGCCAGTGAACGTCTGGGGATAGTGGGTGGTCAAAGAGAGAGACGACAATGGAGAGGTGAACCGGGAATAATAAACAGCTGGTGACACCACCCATCAAACTAATCACCCCACCATGGGATGCCCTCAGATGCCTTCCATACCACCATAAGGAATGATCTTACGGCTTGCCGACTCCCCCTTTGGTTAACAGGCCTGCTTTTGCATATGAACGAGAGCCTGGTGTTGCATTCCATATTGGCTATCTACCTACATACCCAACCTACACACCCTGATGCGAAAGGGACAGAAGGGGAGAAGGATACCTACATATACCTGACTCGTGCCCATCAACAACAGAGTAAGGGTGATCGCTGAACACATCAGAGCATCTCTTCCCCCCTGGCGACTAAAAGTGTTCCCAATCTCGTCTTACAAACGTTGTTCAAACTCCGCAACCCGATCTGCACACTGCCCTGCCTTGGCCCTTCTTGGACCTTCTTGGAGTCTCCGCTTCCCCACGCCATCTCACGCTCGAGGACTCCGCCGCTATGAGCTAGGCCTGCCGTCGACAGGATCCACCGGACGTCAACAATAACACATCTTTGAAATACATAAGAAGACGTCACTTCCCTCCCTTTTCGAACGGAAGAGATCATCATCATCATCCATCGATATATCACATCTACAAGCCCATCCATCATCTATTTATTCGAGCTTAAGACGCATCAGTCACTTATTGCAACATCGAAAACATCATCGTCATCATCATCCACTACAACAACAGTCAACAAGCCCGCTCGAGCGCTGTCGCCTATTCTTGAACACCGTGACCAACAACAAGTTCAATCAACAACACCATTCAAAAACGCCAAAATGAACCGCCAACAACCTGCCCGCCTCCTCACCACCTCCGCTCGTGTATACCCCAGCTCCCTCCCCCACCTCTACCAAGCCTCCCACAAATCCTCCAAGGGTCTCAAATGGTTAGTCTTGTCTTGTCCCACTTCCCCGCAGACCACCCCTTTCCCCTCTCCATCTTGTAATCTAAACTAACACATTGCCCTCTAAAGGCTTCCACCCCTAGTAGGCATTGCTGCCATTGGCTACGGCATCAGCACCTACCGTGAAGCCCAAATGCAACGGCGCGTGGCGGCCATGGAGCAAGCCGAGTTGGAGAGGCAGCGCCGCGCAAACATGTTGGCGGACGCCTATGGTGACCGTGGCAGTCTTGAGGAGCTGGAGCGGGCTGTTAGGGCGTATGAGGCTCAGCAGAGGCAGTGAGCGAGCGAGTTTTGTGATCTCATCGCTGCTCTCCGCCGACGCATTCATACAACATGACGGCGACGGCGAAACTGATCGACTGAGGCGACAAACGATATTGAGCCCGATCATCATGCAATGATTTACGACGATTTAACGTTCTTGTTGGGGGATGGTGTTTTCGGCGTTTTGGGGCCCAAGTCATCGGACGGGGCTGATTTTCTTTTGTTTTGGGTTTTTTTTTTTTTTTGGGAGTATCATGGGATCCGGATGGGAATATGCATCAGCGTCAGAAGCATTGCATACCTGCGTGCGCGCAGTCTGAGCCATGCGATTTTTTTTTGGATATTATCCTGGGGATATCTTGAAGAACGGATACCCACGGGTGTTGTTGGTGTCGCTTTGGAAGAAAGGTGGGAGAAGTCACACTGGCCGGCGCCTGATTTATTTCAGCATCGTCAGGATACCAAAAAAGGGAGGAGAGATGGAGGCGAAAGCAGGACGAAATGCCCATCGCCAGCTTTTGCGCCGCATATTTTCCCTCATTTTCATCTTTATTCGACGTGTTAGCACTTTAGGCTTCACTATCACCAAATTTACATAGGTGCCCGGTATTTTGAGGGCGTAAAATATCACAACATTTGAATGAACACAAATGCTCAAATCAGTGACCAAAATCGTGATCATCAACGAAGAACACCATCTCCGGACAAAAATGCCCCTCCAAGTACCTTCCAGCCATGAACAAACACAGCCGACGACCTTACCCAAACGAGCTTCAAGCGTGAACAGATCTCCCCCTCCAAGCAAAAAAGCCACAAGAGCCAAGAAGATGATCCCCCCCTCACCCCTTATTCGTTTAGCCCAACCTCCCAAGTGCTGTCTCGGTGCCTTAAATCCGAGACCCAGCCGAGCGTATCTACGGCAGACAGGTACGGAAGTACGGAAGGTCCTTTCCGAAGGTGCAGCAACAAAGTTACATCCACTCCTGTACCCCCCTATAAAAATTCATGATGAATGGGATCATATCAAGCCATTGCCCACTCGAGTTCGAACCACCTCCCACGGGCACCGCACGCACGCAACCTCACGGACGGCACTCCAGATGGGACCACACGGCAACGAGTCGCCGAAAGGCTGGAGGTTGATAAGTGCCTGGCTTGGCTCAGGAAGTGGAAGTGAAAGTGAAAGTGGAAGTGAATGATGGGTGGAATACACAACAGCGACGGCAACAACAACACAAAAAACAGAGCGAAGAAAACGAGGAGTAAATAGACACCTATCCAGACGTTCAGGTTATGTGAAAAGAAAAAAAAGAAGCAATTCCCACCGAGCCACCTTAACGACCACACCACGACATCTCGCACATAGGGTACCGGCAGCAACTTGTGGTCGTGGACAGTACAGGAGTATAATCCATCCCATTCGGTCCTGTTCCCTCCCTCTGTGCTCATGTCGCTGAGGTCGCGTATTACCGTACTCCCAAGTGTGTGAAACCTACCACTTTGCTGTTGTGCCGTCATCTGGTTTTTTTTTTTCTTTTCTTTTCTTTTCTTGAGCCGGGAGAGGATGGTTGATGCAACCACGGGTGACACCGTTACAGACCGGTGCAAATCTGGTATCTTGCCAAGGTTAATTTAGCAGGAGAAGGGTGTTACTGACACCGTGGGTGTGGCAGAGAGCGGATAAGGGAGGGCACAGTGAGGATGATCATACAGTTGATGGGTGTGTTGACACAATGTTGTTGTTGACAGCGGTCTGAGCGAGTTAAGTGATTGTCTCATACTATGAAGCTGCGAGGAACCTAGACCTATAGACCTTCTCGAACAACCTGGTATATGTCTCTCTTCTTTGCTACCAACACCAATACTATTTTCCGATGAAGGGTTATTCCCAAGATACCGGCCCAGTGATTGAGGGCATATGCTAACCGTAAAACATGACGTGAAATATGGACAAAAATGGAAAGGAGACCGGGTCTGCGCCACGTACACTACTTCAGGACGTCCATCATTTTAAAGCAGGCTTCTTCTTTCCTTTCGCCTGTGCCTCCTGGGCAATCTCCTCCTCCTCGTCCTCCCACTCGCCGTCCTGCTCCATCTTGGTATTGGCCTGCTCCTCAGCATCACCAGCCAGTCCCTCGCTGTCAAACCCGTCCTCGGCATCGTACATGTCGCTGTCATACGGGTAGTCGTCCATGTCCATCTCGTCCTCGTCGTCGCTGTCGTCCTTGCTCTTTCCGCCGGTCGCCTTCTTGTGGGCAGCCTTCTCGGCCTTCTTTTTCTCCACGTTCGCCTTCTGTTGCTTTTTGCGCGCCTCCTTCTCCCTCCTCTTCTGTTCCCACTTCTTCTCGAGCTCCCGAATCTCCTCCTGGGTCTTGTGCACGTACTCGTGCCACAGTACCTTTCCTGAGCACATGCCCTCCTCGACCTTGGTCATGCGTAGCCGCATACGAGGTCCGAGCTCCACGAGCTTTACTGCCCTGCGCTCAACGTTGTCGTCATGACCTTCCTCTTCCTCCTCGGCAGCCTCCACCGCCGCGATGGCAGCCCGAGCCTTGGCGCTCTTCACCTTCTTCGGGCCTTGGTCTAGGATCTCAATCTCGGCGTCGGTATCGTATTCGCTGCCGCTTGTGCCGTCCGTCATGTAGCCTTGGCCATCTTCTCCACCGATCATGAACTCTGAAATGTCGCGGAGCTTGCCAAGGTTCGGGAGGCCGCCTTTCCTGCTCTTGGACTTGATGAGCTTCTCGGCGGCGTTCAACCGCCTGAGGGGCTTGGACATGCCGACGGCCTTTGTTGTGATGGCGTAGTGACGGAAGTTGATGATGAATGAGCCGTCGTTCTCGGGCGACTTCTCGCGGTTGAGAAGTAATACTCTGCGAATCGACTTGAGAGGGGTCCTCTGGGGGTTGATGGGAGGAAACAGGGATTGGAAGGCAGTCGTCGTGATAGACTCGAGGTGCTTGGGGACCTTGGAGTTTGCGTCGGCGTTGGGATCTGTGAAGTTGTTCATGACCAACTAGATTACATCGTTAGCATGCTCCATATGAAAAGAGTAGGTTGACAGCAACATACCAATGGGGGAGTGAGAAACTCCTTGCCGCCACCCTTGGGATGCCTTTGCGCTCTCCGCACATCTTTTGCAAGAGAGTATTTGTCGACTCTGAAGTTAAATGTAGGGCCCCGGGGAGCAATAGCGAGTCTGAGGTTGGTATTTCCGGATTCGGATCTGGAGAAGAGCAAAAGATGGGTGACGCCTAGCGGTCCGCACATGGTAACGTAGTCGCGCAGTCTGTTGGCCTTTCTCTCCTTCAACCTGGTCGCGGTACCGGGCTCCATGACTCTCCTGACGTCGGTGGCCAATTGACTGATGCTGGTTCCTACTTCGCCGGCGCCAATGCGGATGACCATGCTCTTGGGGTCCTTGCGGTCGGCATGGCCGTTGAGGGCCGCCGAAGAGACGGGGTTCTTGGCGCCAACGTGGGTTCTCTTCTTGACTCTTTTCCTGGCCATTGTGAATGTATGGGTGAGTTGTCGGTTAGTGGGTGATGTGTGTGGTGAAGAAGGAGGTGGTGGTGGTGATGATTTGATTTAAAGATCTGTAACTGGCAGACTCGAACACTGAAGCAGAACTGTGCAGGCAAATGTCTATGGGGGGGCGTCCCTGATGGAGAGAGAAGCTTGGGACAATGGCCCATTCTGACAAAAATTTCGGTGGGGCCGGGGCTTATCGTGCAGGACCCGCCAACCGATAAGCCTGGAAATTTGGGGAAGATCAATGGAAAGTGACATAAAAGTTCACTGGGAAGTCCGCCCTTCGTAGCGAACACCGTCGGTCCACTCCCATTATTTACCATAACTATCACCGACCATCATGTCGACAAAACGGAGGAAAACTTCCGACGAGCCCAGCGCCCTCAAAAAGGCGGCTGCTCCTTCTGCACCCGAGCTGAAGAAGGAAAAAAAGGTCAAGGATAAGTCGACCAAGGACAAGTCCAGCACCAAGAAGACAGAGAAGACGGAAAAGAAACAAGATGCGCCAGAGCCAACAGAGGAGTCAACTCCCGCCACCAACTCGACAGAAGAGGACTCCGTGACTCTCGACGTTGCCCCGGAACAGGAGGAGGTTGAGACTGTTAAGAAGACCTTTAAGGATCTTGTATGTTCACTTGTCAACTAGGCTGGTCCATGCCAGTGCTGTACCAAAAAAAAGTAAAGAAGCGGTGCTAACCTATGTCCTACACAGGGAATCGTCGACGCCCTCTGCGAAGCTTGCGAACGTCTCGGATACAAGAACCCGACACCCATTCAAGAACAATCGATTCCCCTCGCCCTCCAAAACCGCGATATCATTGGTATTGCCGAGACTGGTTCCGGTAAAACAGCGGCCTTTGCCCTTCCCATCCTACAAGCGCTCCTCGACAAGCCGGCCCCTCTATTCGCCCTCGTCCTTGCGCCCACAAGAGAACTTGCAGCCCAGATCGCCCAAGCCTTTGAAGCGCTCGGTAGCTTGATCTCGCTAAGATGCGCTCTGATTTTGGGTGGTATGGACATGGTAACACAAGCAATTGCTCTCGGCAAGAAGCCCCACGTTATCGTTGCGACTCCCGGTAGACTGCTCGACCACCTGGAGAAGACCAAGGGCTTCAGTCTACGTTCCATGCAGTACCTGGTCATGGACGAAGCCGACCGTCTGCTCGACATGGATTTCGGCCCAATTCTCGAAAAGATCCTCAAGTTCCTTCCCCGCGAGCGCCGGACGTTCCTCTTCTCCGCCACCATGTCCAGTAAGGTCGAGTCTTTGCAGCGCGCCTCGTTGCGGGACCCCCTCAAGGTCAGCGTATCCTCCAACAAGTACGCAACCGTCTCGACGCTCAAGTCCAACTACGTTTTCATCCCACACATGCACAAGGACACCTACCTGGTCTACCTCTGCAACGAGTTTGCCGGCCAGACCATCATCATCTTCACCAGAACCGTGCTGGAAACCCAGCGCATTGCGATCCTGCTCCGCACCCTCGGTATGGGCGCCATCCCTCTCCACGGTGGCCTCTCGCAGTCTGCTCGTCTCGGTGCCCTGAACAAGTTCCGTGCCGGTTCCCGTGAGATCCTCGTGGCTACCGATGTTGCTGCCCGTGGTCTCGATATTCCTAACGTCGACTGCGTCATCAACCACGATCTTCCTCAGGACTCCAAGACCTATGTCCATCGTGTCGGTCGTACTGCTCGTGCGGGCAAGTCTGGTCATGCTATCAGCATTGTCACACAATAGTAAGATCTACACCCCGCCCCGCCTTATTCTACCGAGAACGGTGAGCCTAACCATGATGTAGTGATCTCGAAATTTGGCTCCGTATCGAAGCTGCTCTCGGCCACAAGCTTGATGAGTATCCTTTGGAGAAGGACGAGGTTATGGTGTTTAAGCCCCGCGTCGAGGAGGCGCAACGCCATGCCAGGAACGAGATGAAGTCTTTGATGGAGAATCAGGGCAAGCACGGTGGCTTGCTCAAGAGGAAGCGCGGAAACGGCCAGGGTGGCGGCCGTGATCATATGGATGCTGAGGAGGGTTAAGAATCTATGACATGAACGTAGCGAGGCGATGTTTTCTGGTTAAAAGCGAACAAAAACACGATAAAATGTTGAAACCAATACCCGATGTTCGGCTGAGCGCAATATGTTGTGTTGGAAGTACATGTCGCGATATGAAGATACCCGGTGACTGCAGGAAGCTTGGTCCAAAACGCTATGTATATTTAGTCAAATAATGGAGGGTCGCCTTGACATCGATATCCCAAGCTCCAATTAGGACGGACGATATCAATCTTAACCACTGAAATGCATATCAAGCGCCCTCAGTAAGCACCCGCGTCCAGTCAAACTTCCTCCATCTCTTCTTAAACCCATCAACCCTCTCATCACTCCTCGACCACCTCCCCTGCCTCTTGATAACATCCGGCTCAGAATCCAACATTCCGCCAATGATTTCCCTCGCAAACAAATCGCCCCTCGGCCACCGCTCCGAGTTCTCCACCACATGGCCCAACCCCCCATCCAGATTAAACCACACATGGAAATACGGCATCTCCTTGGCAATACTCCTCCTAAACGCCAGTTTTCCCATGCCGCCCTCGCGCGCCGCCTTGCCCGTATCGATCACCTTCTTATGCTGCGCCCACTCGTCGTCGGCCGAGAGCATCGCTTCCCGGAAGAAGGCGGGCGCGGTGTCGCCCAGGTCCCAGGGGATGGGGACGGCCATCATGGCGGCGTGTAGTCTCCTCCCGGGAGCGGCAGCGTTCTCGTAAAAGAGCACCTCGCGCCCCTGTTCGTGGTAGAGGCGCGTGAGCGACTTTTGGAAATTGCGGATTTCTTCCCACTCGTCGTCGTCGCACTCGAGCAGGTTGGTACGGTGGCTGATGGGGACGATCAGGGCGCCGCCTTCGGCACCCGTTAGTTCGGGGGAAGTCGGGAGGGTTAGGTAGACGCGGGTGGCGAGGGAGATGATGGGCGCGACCGGCAGGTTCTTGGGAGGGGCCTGCTCTTCGTGGTGGCACAGCGGACAGGTGTCGAGGATGCGGTTGAGTTTCCTGTACTCGGCTACCGCTACGTTCTTGAGCGAGGCCTCGTTCTTGTGCACGCGCTTGGCCAGCTTGGCCGCGTTTTCGTCCAGGTACTCGAGGTCGTTGTCGAATTTGGCGTCTTTGGCGATGCGCTCGGCTAGACGAAGGCCTTCGCCGCCGGCTTGGCCGCGAGTGCGCCGTTCTTCGCGTACCATGTCGTCGATGCTCATGTCTTCGTTTTCGACGACGGTGCCCCGCTCGCGGCCCCGTTTGGTGTTGGTCACGGCTACGACTTCGCCGCGCGGGCCGGCTAGCATGCGGTTGTGCGAGGCGTCGAGGACGACGGCGGCGCCGGACACGCTACCTGCTTGGAAGGCATTGCCGGCTTGGAAGGCGGCCATGGCGGCGTTATACTCCTCCTCGAGCTTGGCGGCCTCTGGGGCCTTGCGAAGCTTGGCCTTCATAAGGGCGGCGCGCATGCGGTTGAGGGTCGATTGGTCGATGGGAGGCGCTTTTTGTAGTTGATCCTCGATGATGACACCTTGCGCGGGCGGTGATGATTTTTCGCGGTCTGGTGATTCGGGTCGCTGGGAACGCATCTTTGCCATACGCTCTTCGTATAACTCGCCTGTTGGCTTCTCTTTGCCAGCGTAGCCCTCACCGTACAGCTTCCTCCTGTCCACCTCGATCTTCTCTTCTCTGGCCTCGTCGAATTCTTCCAGGCTTCCAAAACGCTCAAGAGCAACCTCCTCGACTGTCTTGCCCGTCTGCTCCGCCGTCGTGTAAACTGCCTTTAGCTTGGTCATTCGCCATTGCGACCCTTCGTCACCAAATGTGTAGTTGACTTCTCGCTTCCGTGGAGGTTCCTGCCCTCTCTCGATATCTCGCTCAACTGGCATGGACCAGTTCTCCATCTCAGCTAATCCTCTATTGACCTCCCTCTCATGTAGCACCCGTTTCGGCTCTTCCTTTTTGGCCGATGGGCTCCTCTTCCTGCCTCGTTGAACGTAATCGACATCTACCGCAGATGGTGCTGTCATCCAAGAGTCGCGAACAAGCGCCGGTTTGTCGACGTCCATGGGGGCCTTCTCCTCGTCCGGCAAGGGGAGGTCCTCTTTGGCGTCTGTCGGTTTGAGGTCTTTCGTGTCCTTAGTGCTACGCCTGCGGTCACTTCTATGCTCCCTGTCCCTTTCACTGTACCTATCACCCGACCGGTCCCTGTGTCTGTGTCGGTGCCGCGATTCCTCTTCGTGGTGGTCGTCATGACGCGAATGGCGCGATCGCTTGTGTCGGTGTCCATCCTTGTCATCTTCCTCGTCGTGGTCGTCTCGAGATCGATGTGATCGGTGGCGGTCACTGTCCCTATCTCTGTGTCTGTCTTTGTCTCTCTCTGTGTCCTTGTCCCTATTTCCATCTCGGTCGCGGTCGCGGTCTGATGATCTGTCGCGGCGATGATGATGATGTTTGTGCTTGCGCCGTTGTTCCTTTTCTTTTGCGCGCTCGCGCTCCTCCTTTTCCGCAGCGAGCTGCTTCTCAAAGTCTTCCAAACTGTCCATGTTGGCAGATTTCGATTGTGGGCAATCGGTTGTTGTTCAGTCGAGGCTACTGCATGACAAGTTTGATCGGTTGATGGTTTATGGAGGATGCTGCAGTGGAGTGACGTATTTTAGCGGGATATCCAAAAGCGCCAATTGCTACTTACACTAACCGCAAGAGGTAATATTCCATTCCATATCTTATTCAGCAACCTCACTTCCATCTGATCCCTCGATAACCATCTACCCAACAAGCATTGGATGATGTTGAGGTAAAGTTGTATGAGTTTATCCGTATGGCCACGGTAGTAGTCCTCTTACCATACGTCAACATTCTAAACATTATGCTGCATAGCTTGGCCATTTTCACTTTTAGAGTTCTACCATTTATCACCGGCACTGATGTCTTGAGCGAAACGGTACCCCCTAGCACGCTTTATGTGAAATCAACAGGAAGATAATTAAACGAAGCCTAAGCTTAGCTGCACAGAAAGCCATTTGTAGTTTTCAGAGTGTTGATGATTGATAACCCTCCAATGGGTAGGAAGAAGCGAAAGTCCAGTCTTTGTGCCGCCAACTATGGTAATGCTCCCAGATCATCTTCATACACGCGTCGTCCATGTTGATATACGCCCAAATACTATCTTGATCTTGATTCATAGAAATTACTGGCATAATAAATGTTCTTTTGAAAGAACAGGAAGAAGATATTTTAACAAGAAGATTATTGGCAATCAAATATGAGATTGTATCTGATATTCTACCACGTCACGTCATGCACATACTGTGATGAACGGGTGTGACACCAATTTAAGTCTTGCTACCTGAAAATGCTGCAAAGGATATTTGGTTGGGCACACAGGATAATGCTCTCTCAGCTGGGTGCCTTCAAAGTGAAGAATTACATTGATCTGATCTTATCGAACCTTGAAGTGCCTTGACAATAGACCAGCACGCCAACCTTTTTTTTTCTCGAAACAAAAGGTTCATCATCACAGGAAGTTAAAAGTCTGTATACATATGTACAGCAAAGAAAAAAGCGAATGGGTATATGAAGCACCGAAAAAAAACCAAAAAAAACCGAGATATCCCCGCCTGCCTATCTATCATCCAATGTCAAGCCACGTTGAAAAACTTTATCAAATTTGTTCCTACTCCATCACCTTGTGTACGTGTTCTTATACAGCTGCTGAGCCTGTGGACTGTGTCCATACTGGTTGCCAAGAACCTTCAACGGGTCCACGGGACCGTAATCCGCTGGGTTATACGGAGCGTAGTGAGACGGATGCGGGATACGCGGGTCTAATTTCTTCAAAGCCTCCTCCCTGTGCTCCTCGGACGTTTCCTGGTGAGTCTGTAGTCCAAAATTCTTGTCCAAAGCGGGAGACGGGAACCCGCTGCGTAATGATGGGTTCGGGCTTGCTTGTGGCCGGTCGGACGAGTATGACTGACTGGAATTTCGGTTGGAGGATGGCAGAGATTGAGGCTGAAGGTTTGATGGTGCGTGGTAGAAGTCGCCTGGCATCTCAATCGGACCATTTGAGACCGGTTCAGGGTTGGTAACAGACAGCTCCTGTGGTCCATTCCGGGTTCCATAGCCGAAAGCAGCGGGTGCCTTCCCGTAGCTGTTAGGACGGTGGTAGGATCCAGGAGTACTTGACCGGTGTTGACTGGGAGTAGCAGATAGCGGTCGCGGGATCTGATAGGGAACACCGGGAGACTGAGGTGGTGTACCAGAGGCCGATGAGCTGGCAAATGTAGGCGAAAACTGAGGGCCCGGAGAAGCCACAGCCGGTCGTCGGACTGTATTCCTCTTGTCGGCCGGGTTGAACGTCTTCAGCTTTCCGTCCTCGATCATAGCCTGAAGCACGCCAGCATCCAGTAACTCGGCCTTCTTGATGATGCGTCTCACCATTTCCCCACCCGCCTTCTTCATTTGCGACTTGACAAAACTCATGACAGTGCGACTGCACTTGATCTCAATATCCTCACGAAGATATAACCCATCCGACGGTGCCCCAAGAGCTGATAACCCCATCTCAAGTGGCTCTGGAGGCTCAAAGTTTGGTTGATTACCGGCGATGCGATAGGTGTTGCGAAGGTCAACGTTCATGGGGGCGTAAATGTGAGTCTGAAGACCCCATGGCATGTCGTGAAAGCAGCCATTGAACTTGATGGTTGTAGCCCCCATCCTCCCAATTCCAGGCAGAATCGTGACTCGTTCGGTGATCTCGTACCATGTCGCATAATACTCGTCTGTTTCTGCATCCTGGGGGGCCGCGATGGGCTTGTGGTCGAGGACAAGAGGGTTAAGAGTAATAACTTCAGAATGAGAATGAAGGATGTCGATGGCCAACTGTCGTGGAATGAAGCCCGGAATGGGCGTGATAACAGTGAAGGCTTCCTTCTTGCGCAACATGGTGGACATTGGGTGCTGTCAGCAGATATGTAACACCGATAAATGGAAGTGTATACACCTCTATAGAGGTGTGGGTAGAGTATGGTAGCCGATCTCCGAAGCCTGGAATTGGTGAGTCGCTGGAAATTGGCCCAAGTCGAATGATGAATCTGGCCCTGGTGTGAGACGAGAGATGAAGCAAGGGAAGACGTGGAAGGGAGAAAATCCAAACGGATCTTGGGGGTCAGCTTGAGTATAATGGATAGAACGTGGAAGAGGTAGGTTGGTAGGGCTGAGTATCATGAGGGGCAGCTTGTGGATGGCCGCTTGGTTCCCGGCCACGCTGCCTCCTGGTAGTGCCGAACAGACGGAGCTTGCCATTACGTTTGTGGCTTACTTCACCAACCCAGCTCCCATCATCCACCATTTTGAAGAGAATTTTGATGCAAGAAGAGGCCACCGACTGCGCCCACTCCCCAACGCGGGACCACCGACCATCCGCTTAACATGGGTTTAGCGGTCATTGGCATTGGTGAATAGCCCCCGCCAGCATCCTGCCTATAGTTCCTAACCTTTTCCGAAGATGACGTGAGACGGTTTTTCTCCCGTCGCTTATCCCGGTCTCGTTCAACATTATAAAATTGCCACTCGACAGACTCCGCGAAACGTTCAAAAAGCATCCGTATCCGGCTTCGTTGCTAGGCGTGAAAAATTTAGTTGAAACTGGACAAGTGGACAGACCTCATTGAACAATAGCCTGTGAGGTCGACGAGGCCTTCGGGGCTTGTCTGCCCGCGGCAAGTGCTATTCCATCCAACCGTTAAGATCCTAAAATATCCAGGCACCCATAATACCAGGGTACAACTTATAGAACGGGGCCGCAAAGTTACCAGGTCGACTAGCTACTCACTGCGGTTGAGGGCTGTGATATTCGTAGATTAACATCGGCTCGGCTGAAAACAAGAAGCTGTCAAGCAGGCCATATGGGCTATTGATATAGGCATGATAACAGGGTATAGGTCGCCAACTGATTTAGTTCCAAGTTGGTAAAGGATGATGGATGAGATGCGAGCCGGCCAGATATGGATTGGATGTCGAGGAACATGAAGGCGTAGTTGGAAGATAGATGGGTGAGAGGATGAAAAGAGACCAATGTTGAGGTTTCAGTCATTTCACTTTGGGGAAAACAAAATGCCAAGCCTTACCTACCCTTCACCCCACCCATGCCTTGATGGATGGAATCTTTCCGCCCGCTACATACGCCAGGCGATCAATGGGCTGTTTTTTTTTTTTTTTTTTTTTTTTTTCTTGCGGTGTTGCCCCTCTGTAGCCCTCGGACATTCACTCCGTCGCAACCACCTATGACCATCCTTACAGTAGTGACCCCGCCGCTTACGACATCCGTGAAACTTTCTTCCCGAGACTCATTACAACACCATCTCTGCGCAAACTGAAATCTGCAACAACTTTGATTTTATCCGACAGATAACACAGAGATCACCAAACAATCTTCCACACACCCGTGCACAGCTGTCGCACAATGGCTTCGACTTCGGCATCGTCTGCCGCCAAGGCTGACCAGCCTGTTGCCATCGTCTGCGTTGGCATGGCAGGTAGGTCTACGCATGCTCATGTTCTGTGCTTTTCCCAACCGCAAGCGGAATCATCCAGCTGACCATGTTCCCCAGGATCCGGCAAGACAACCTTTATGCAACAAATCAATGCCCATCTCCACGGAAAGAAGGAGCCCCCTTATGTCATCAACCTCGACCCAGCAGTCACCCACTCGCCCTTCGAGAGCAACATTGACATCCGCGACTCGGTCAACTACAAGGAGGTGATGAAGCAGTACAACCTCGGCCCCAACGGCGGCATTCTCACATCGCTGAACCTCTTCGCCACCAAAGTCGACCAGGTCCTCGGCCTACTCGAGAAGCGCACGGCGCCCAAGCCCGACGACCCGACGCACACGCCCATCAAGCACATCCTCGTCGACACGCCGGGCCAGATCGAGGTGTTCGTCTGGTCCGCGTCGGGCCAGATTCTCCTTGAGTCGCTCGCTTCATCCTTCCCCACCGTCATCGCCTACATCATCGACACCCCCCGGACGAGCTCGACGTCGACCTTCATGAGCAACATGCTGTACGCCTGCAGTATCCTTTACAAGACCAAGCTGCCCATGATTCTGGTGTTCAACAAGTCGGACGTTAAGGACCCGGCTTTTGCAAAGGAGTGGATGACCGACTATGATGCGTTCCAGGCTGCGCTGCAGGAGGACGAGACCAACAACGCGTTTGGCGGAGCGGAGGGCAGCGGCGATGGCATGGGCTCGGGCAGCGGATACATGGGCTCGCTGTTGAACAGCATGAGTCTGATGTTGGAGGAGTTTTACGCACATCTGAACGTGGTGGGCGTCAGTTCGCTGTACGGGACGGGCATTGACGAGTTCTTTGCCGCGGTTCAGGAGAAGGCAGAGGAGTTCAAGCGCGACTACCAGCCTGAGCTCGAGAGGAGGCGCGAAGAAAGGGAAGAGAACAAGAAAAAGGCTCGGGAGAGGGAACTCAACAAAATGATGAAGGGAATGTCGATGGGCGACGCGGCGGGCGACGTCACAGTGGGTGACGTCAATGATAAAGAGGCCCCCGAGCCGTTGAGCACGGACGAGGAGAGCAGCGACGAGGAATATGGTGACGATCCCAACGACGAGTATGACCGCGAGGGATTGCAGGCGAGGTACGCCGCTGCCATGCAGGGCGAAGATGATTCGGTTTTGGCCGACGCAAGTTTTGCAAAGTACCTCCACAGCCAGAGGTGATGAGATTGGCCATTGGTAAGGAAAGGATTTATCGAGCAATGCTGGCAAGAAAAGTGATTCAGAGGGAGGGAGAATTAGCATACAACCGGCGTTTTCAGAGTGATACCATACCAATATTTTAGGTGGCAAAAACATGATCAATAATGAGAAGCATCACAGAGCGGATCTATTTGATGGTGATAGGTGATAATGACGATGATGAAACGCAATGCTTTCTTTGTATGAATTCCCACAAGTCTACCGATATTTCCCAGAACGCCGCCATCATGATATTGTGATGAATATGATATCTCCCTTTGTCTGATCACAACAAGCCGTGGGTTCAAGGCTGGGCCATGCTAAGCAACCGCTGATGGTGCAAAATCACACCAAGATATCGACGGTTCGAGTCTCCTACGGTCCCAGCTCCCCTCGACAAATGTTCCCGTTGCCTCCAAGGCTGACTCGGCTCCCGTCCTTGGGCATCAGGACATCCCGGCCGGTCCAGATACGATGAAAACTTCAGCCCGATATGGCATCGAGGAAGAGCGACCCCTTTCTACACCTCCTTTATTGGCCCCAAGTCGAACAAAGTCGAATAAGAAACCATTTACCGAGCCTCGAACTGAACCATTCTATTACCCCCAAACCGTCGTTAGCACAATGTCTTCTCTCCGACATTCTCAGAATTTTCCATAGGGTAAGCTCAAAAAAACAACGTACCTCTTGGTGCGCTCCTTATACAAAACACGCGCACCGCACTTCTGGCAGCGGATAGGAGCGCCCTTCTCGAGCGGCACGCGGACCGCGCAGTCGCCGCAAGTGTACCACATAACACTGCTGCCACCGCTGTTGCCGTCGTTGTTGGAGGCGCCGGTGGTGAAGCCCTGGGAGTTGGGGACTTGGTACTGCTCGCGGGAAGACATCTTGATTGTTTGTGTTGTGTTGGGGGTGGTGTGGTATTTGTAATTTGGGTTTATTTGTCGTCGGGTTTGCTCGGATAGATTGGATGACGGTTATACAACGTGTAAGATTGTCTTTGTGTTGAGGCGACGACAAATCGATGTTATGCGATTTGGAGCGGAATGCGACGATGATGTCGTTCGGTTGATGATGATGATGGATAATTACCGGTGGAGTGGTTTGCGACGAGAGGGACGGAGCGCTACCTATACAGGCGAGTTTCAACTGGACGCGAACAACAAAAGGTAAAAAAAGGCGGAACGCTGAGGCAGAAAGTTCCAGACTTTGACAAAGGGTGACAAAAGCAGGCGGCGTTCGGACCTTGCGAATGCAAGTTACCCCTGTCATATAAGGTCTCCACTCTACTGTGGGTAGCTGTCAATGCGGCAGGCAATTCCCCCACGTTTTCGGCGGAGTTTGGAGGCCGAGGTTGTTCGCGGCAGCCCTGGCGCCTCACCACTGTACACTACCGGGTCGATGCCCGCCGGCAAGCGGAGGTGAGACAGGGACGGGGAACGGGCCCGGTGCTTTGTGTTTGGCTTTGGGGTCTTTTCAAGATCCCGCCCTGGGCCTTTCGTCCCGAATCTCACTGAGCGACTAGTTGGTCATCAGCTTAAAATCATCATACAAGAGTCATCAGTGGTGTTTCCTTTCGGATTTGTCACGGAGAAAGGCGTTTTGTTTGGTTTTTTGACATTTTGTTGCTTTGGTCCTTGGTTACGGGGCGCACTCAGCAAACAATCATTTTCGGCATCATTACATAAGTAGTGAGATCAACTACACTCCTAGTACCTACTGGTCGAAACTTCTGTTGAGTATTTCAGTTCAAGTTCAACTCGGGGCTCCTCGACATATACAATTCTTCAAACACATCACTACGTCATACGCCAGACTGCAGCCATGGCTTCCTCAACCGACAAGAAGCCACCAGCAACACCAGCTCCACGCTCCATCGTCCCCGACGCCAACACCTTCGACCCCAGCCTTCCCGCCTCCAAGTCAGGCGCCGGCGCCAGTAACACCACCACCTCCTCCTCCGATACCCAACCCAATTGTCCCTTCTGCCACATCTCCTCAACTTTTCCCCCCTACCCCCCTACCTCCCCTCCTTCTCCCTTCCCCCCATCCACCTCCACCTCCCCCCAACCACAAACCTTCCTCCTCCTCTCCACCCCCCTCCTGATCGCCTTCCTCGACATCATGCCCCTCTCCCCGGGCCATCTCTTACTCTGCCCCCGCCGGCACGCCGCCAAACTCACCGACGTGCTTCCCGATGAAGCCGCCGAATTGGGGCGCTACCTACGGATCCTCTCGGAAGCGGTGACGCGGGCGACGGGGATCAAAGACTGGAACGTGGTCCAGAACAACGGGATTGCCGCTGCGCAGGTTGTCGAGCATATGCATTTTCACATCATTCCCAGGCCAGGGCTGAGGGAGGCTGAGAGGTTTACGAGCACCATGTTTGGGAGGGGGAAAAGGGAGGATTTGGATGAGGACGAGGGGGAGGAGTTGGCGAGGAGGGTGAGGGGGTTTGTAACGGAGGTGGTTAGGGAGGAGGTGGAGGAGGAGAGGGGGCTAAGGGAGAAAGCAAAGCTGTAGGGCTGGGTTGGCTTTGGCTTCGTTTTGGGACTTTGTTAGATTGTAATCGGGCGATGAAATCTCTGTGGTCTTTGCTTGGCCTGAGGGTCTGGCGTAGAGTTTGTGCTCTTGTGGTACCGAGTCAATGATGTGAGTGGATTAGCGGGGGGTTGGTCGGGAGGGATGTCACAGATGTGTGGTCACTGAGCATAGCCAGTTATTAATCTCGAGCGAGCATTTTCTGATGTCATTATTCATTATTTTTCATCTATGGGGGGG
>NW_009799100.1:2854193-2961632 GCF_000213175.1 Neurospora tetrasperma FGSC 2508 | reverse complement strand
GGGGGGGGAATATCTTGCCAGCATCCTCTTGGCTGCACGGTGTACGACATTTAGTCACTGTCACCAGCACCGAAGAAGATTTTGACAGGCAACCAGTCATCGCCGCAGACCTTGAAGCTGTTCTCCTTGTGAACCTCATCAATCTGAGCAATCTCCTCATCGGTCAAGCTCCAGCCCTCGAGATCAATGTTGGCCTTGATACGCTCCTCAGTGACGCTCTTAGACAGCACACTCCAGCCCTTCTGGACACCCCATCGAAGGAGCACCTGCTGCACAGTCTTGCCCTTGGACTCGGCGAGCTTGGTGAGGCTGTTAAGCTTGTAAAGCGGCGAATCGCTGCTACCGAGGGGCGAATAGGCCGAAGCATGAATGCCCTTCGAGCGCAGATACTCGACAAGGTGGGGGGATGGGTTACCAGGGTGAAGTTCGATCTGATTAACGGCCGGAACAATCTGTAATTGAATGTGTGAGGACCTCGTCAATTCACAACAAAACTTGAAGAGGAGGAGCACAATCTTAGCTTACCTTGGTGCTCTCGGCGCTCAAAAGCTTCTCTAGGTTCTTGACTCCAAAGTTGCTGACACCAATGTTCTTGACCTTGCCGGTGTCAACCAGCTTCTGCATCTCGCGCCAGGTGTCCACAAAGTCCCAGTCGTTGTACACCTCCTTGGTGTTTCCCTTCACAAGACTGGCGGGCCAGTGCATCAGGTAGAGGTCAACGTAGGGGGTGTCCAGGTTCTTGAGCGACGTATCGATAGCTTCGGCGACATGCTTGTGCCAGTCGTTGTCCAGCTTGGTGGTAAGCCAGATCTTCTCGCGTGGGACGCCGGAGGCCTTGATGCCTTGGCCAACCTCCTTCTCGTTACCGTAGGCATACGCGGTGTCGATGTGAGTATAGCCGGCACGTAGGGCGGCCTCGACGGCCTTCTCGACCTGACCAGGCTTGGACTGCCATGTCCCGAGGCCAACGGCGGGGATCTCGTCGCCCGTGTTGAGCTTGTGAGTCTTGCTGCTGTTGACAGTTGTAAGCTTGGGTGAGCTTCTTCGAGGGGTTCCTCCTGGCACTTCATCGCCAAAGTAGAGGTACTTACAGAGGAGCCATGGTGTTTGTTTTACTGAAGAAATGTCTGGTGGTTTTTGTGATGCTCGGTACTCTGGGAATTGCGCGTGAGACAGGCAGCATAAAAGACAACAGAAAGTTTGGATGATTGAGAATCAACGACGACTGGAAGGGCAGTTCAACATGATTTATAAGGCTTGGAGCCCCTCTCTTAGTCAACCCCCACTTTCTCCTCCCACGAACGGTGGAGAGCCGATTCCTATCCGTTCCAATGCAATCTTCTCCATCATTCTGGTGCCTGTTTGTATTACTTTACGAGCTGGCTCTGACGGATTTGGGCTCTCCATCCCACGCTTCTATGTAGTGTAATGACGTTGATGGGCACCATAAGGTACCATAGCCCCGCACCTCTGGGGATAACAAAGAAGAGCAACCTAGCTTTATGCAAGTTCCTGCAGGTTCCAAGGTCGAAGCGCGAACTGGGCGGCCAAACTCCAAATGGTGGGGGGACGCCGCTCTGTGGAGCGGATTGGGGACAACTGGCGCAGGTCCCGTCATAGGCTCATAGCTAAGACGGGAAGGACGGGTAGCCCGGCCCGATGACCGGGGCTGGGAATCGCCCCGGAGTTAAAACGGGGACCGCTATAAGCCGGGGTCCTCCCGCCACTCGACAGTCCACAGACCTAAGACTTTAGGAGTCTAGATAGGATCAACTGGAACTTTCAATGCTTATCTTGTCTCATCAGGTCGCTCAAATTCTCTATTAATGATAAAACTCGCTATCATACGAACAACTCCGCGACTGCTCTCCATACGCATAGGCATCATGTATGCGGCCATGGTCGTCTCTTAGCCACCACTTCATCAGCAGCACCCCAATATTAAACCCCAGCAACCTAGCCGTCGGTCCCGCTGCTGCGGAAAGTAGCACACAACGCCGCATAGTGATGCGTCAAGTCCAGCACGTTCTGTGGCAGGTTGGTCGCCTGGATGATACTCCTGACCTTTACAGCACCCTCGTCCTCGATGAGTGTCCGGATGGTATGTAGTAGTTCGGGTGAGAATTCGCTGTACCACCGATACTGCCAAGTTACCAACCTGATGAGAGCGGCGACACTCTCGCGTGTGCTCTTTTGCTTCTCAAACACCTTGAGAATACCGGCGAGAGCCTTGGGGCTGAAGCGCTGACCCAAGCACGCCCGGTATGCCTCAACCGCTTCATCCGTATGCTGTAGGCGTTCTGCGAGACTGCCGAGAATCTCCCACTCTTCCGCCGACTTTTTGTACTGCATACTCTGCGCTCTGTACTGGGCCATCTGGGTGCGCCAAATGGTATATACGCGAAGATCTTCGTAAAGGACCATGAACAAGCTGTCTAACCACCGTTCACATAGACGCTTGTTATTGAGGCGAGAGAAGTGATCCTCGTTATCACCCTATCATGTGTTAGCATCGTGTCCAGAGTAAACTGCCAAAGGGAAGCATCGGCTTGGAGACGTACGTTTTCTTCGGCCTTGCGGACTACCTCTGGGTCGATAGCGCTAGGAGGTCTCTCCAGGCCTTCCGTTTGCTCAGCAGCCAAAGTAGCATTCTTCTTTTCGTCCTCAACCTCGTCAGTTTCGGCACCCTCCTTGGGAGCGGTTTCGCCGTTCGTAGTATGATCCGGGCTTCCACGGAGCGCATCGGTGCTAGCATTGCGCTTGGCAGGGTAAGAGGGTTCCTGCTTCTCGTTTCGATACTCGTCTTCCATGACAAAAACGTTGCTTCTGATCTTGAGAAGTTGATCCCAGCCAATCTTGGCGGTCATCTCGGTGAGAATGCTGTATGCCTGCTTGAACGTTCCCCGATATGCAGCGGCGCGAAGACCAAGCAGACTTGGGTCGACCTGCTCAGAGAACCTCGAATCTGGCTCGCTGTCGATTTCGTCCAACCTGGTCTCTGGGAGGGTCGGTAGGTTAACGTCTTTGGGTTCTGGCATAACAGGCGCATCCTTGTCCTGGTATGTGAACATGGGACACGAGTTGAGGATGGTCAAGGCATTCTCCCAATCCTCCATTGCAACATAGACCTGGGCCAGTCTTGCCCACGTGCCGAACTCACTGGGAGCGGCTATCGTACTTCGGTCTGCACAGCCCAGAGCCATGCGTAGTCTTTCCTCCCTCAATTCTGGCGTTGGGGCAGTTTCGGCCTTTTTGAGAAGGAATTCGGCCTGGGTATCAAGCATAACGTAATCCATGGGCGATTCCTTGAGGGCCTCGTACAAAACACGGACTCCTTGCACCTCCTCGTTTCCCATGAAGAGCACTTTTGCCAAGAGCGAAGCCACTTCAACGTTTTGCGACCGAAGCTTCTCAAAGAGATTGATACCGGAAGTGTGGCGTCCTGTTGTGGAGAAATACTTTAGGAGGCCGGCTGTCAAGTGGTTAGAGACATTGTTGGGCACCTGCACCACGGAGTCGGACCCAAGTTGCCAGCCTATTTAGGAGAGTCAGTAAATCGATGTTACGCAGGGCGAACAGCTGGGGAGTGTTACCCCTAAAGAAGAGCTGCTCGGCAGCGCTGAGGAATTTGTGTTCGGTCTCGGTACTGGAAACCGGGTTGAAACGCCGGACGCCCATGATCTTTCTGATAGTCTCGCCGCTTCCATCGTCGGCATACGAGTATGCACGGAGAACACTGCAGAGGTATGTTTCGAGCCAGAGTTCGTCGGTCGCCTTTCGTTTTTCGCCCCGCTCGTCAACGCAATAGCTATCTACGGAGCCGGGGAAGGGAGCGTGTACGCGCATGTCGACGCGGGAGAAGGCATTGTAACAGCTAGAACGAGTAGTTGTTAGGGATAGCCCAGAACGCAGTCGGTCAAAGAGAGGTATTACCAATAAGTTCCTTCGACGGTTTTGGCAGTGGCGGAATTGCCAAACTCCTTGTAGGTCAGGGTGTTGATGTAAGCAGCCAGACTGGCCGAGGAGGACGCGTCGACGCCGGTGACATGGTGATAGACACCATACTGATGGATGCGCAGGTCAGCGATGGCTGTCGTGTTGCATATGGATGAAGTCGGAGAGACTGGTTACGTACGTGCTTTCCGGGGTTCTTCAGGGGCTGCTTGACCAGGTGTACGAGGTCGGGGGGGCCAAGCTCCCTGAGAGAGCTCAGAGACTCGGTACGAGTGTCAACCGCTTCATGCAGTATCTCTTCGGTGATCCTGTGTGAAATCAAACGTTAGTTTCGGCCGAGGTGCGCTTGGTTGAAGTACCCAAGACAAAGGGTAGACTGTAACTCTAAACGGGAATCACGAACTCGGGGACAGCTGGCGCAACCATGGTGAGGGCGATGGACCGCCAGGCTGCGGCGGGATGTTGATGGTTGGTTTACAGTGGTTAGAACAGAGAGCAGGCGATCTGGAGGCGCAATTGCCTGTGTTATCGCAAGTTATCGTCGCCAACAGTCAGCCGCCCTGTTTGTCATCCAAGGTCGGGACAAAAACGGGGAGTTGATTGACCGAAAAGAGGGATCGTCGACTTGATGGTTCAGCCTATTCACAGCTGTTTTGAGTTGAGGTGCCGGTTCGTGGATTGGTGCTTGCCTTCCAAGGGCGGCGGGCAGTGGGGGATACTCCTTCTGGCTTCGGGCCCGACCCATTAAAGCCAGCAGTGCATGTACACTACCGCCAGCACATGGAAGCTCAGCCCACTACGGCAGGAGCTCGAGCTCCAGCTCATGGACCCTGGGCTGCGTGTCTGGCTGTCCGTATCGCAACAATGGAAAACAGGGGCAGGCAGGCAGCTTGAAAGACGGGAGCACAGGCCACACGTCCATCCCTGCCATTCCCTTTCATGCACCGCCGGGCAGCTTCGGTGATGGGAGCTTCCATTCATGTGCCTGCCGTGCCGTGATGGATTGTGAACCCTGCTGGCACACCTCCGCATAGAGCACACTAACAATTAATTTACCTGGCACCCGGCTCTACGGTACAGTAGTGTACTAAGCAGTGTCCAACAACGCAATCGCGTCTCACTTTGGCCCAGGTCGCGACTCTTGACGACTACCTCTCTCTACCTTACCTACTTCCCGTCGACAACACTAACAGGCAAGACAGATGATCTTCTGCCTCTTGGACCAACACTTGATCACTGGGCTACACCGTATACCACACCCGGCATCTCTATACCGTTGCGCCGTCACTTTTATCACTTGTTAACCGCATGAAAAGAGTATCGATTCTGGCAACATGGTAAGATTGGATTGGCCGGCAGCTTGGGGTGTCCTCTTCAGCGCATCTTGTGGAAGACGGCCAACCTGCTGACATCTCTGTTTTCTGTAGCCAACCTTTCAGGCGATCAACGTCGAGCCCGAAGAGAACGTCGATGAGGAAATCGACACAACCAAGCAAATTCAAGTACATATTGTCTGCCCGTCGTGATTCTCGCCAGCTCGACCGCTTATAGAAGTCTTGTGACAGGTCGATGATGCCTTGAAACTATTCCAGAACGCCCTCAAGCTCCACGCCCAAGGGCCCCGATTCTTTGACGAAGCTTCCGACGCCTACAATGCCCTTTTTGAGTCCGAGATATTCAGATACCCCGAGAGCAAGACCGAGTACGAGCGCACCGAGGAGCGACCGGATGGCACTCTTGTCGTTGAACCCACCCTTGCCCAGGGGCTCGAGGTCGGTGCTGCCGATGTAGATGGGATCGCCAGCACTCTACCGCAGACCTTGTACCTATCCTTCAAGAATCACGGCCAATTCATAGTCGATCGGATAAAACACAAAGCACGGGCCAGCAAACTGGGTAGCGAGTTCGATTACGATGATGCCGCCATTCAACATGACGCCAAGAAAGCCTTGGACGAGTTCAGCGCCGCCCTCGACTATGACCCATCCGATGCCGACTTGTGGAGGAAGACCGCGAGGATTGCCGCTTTTCTCAAGAGCGCACGAATTAGTCGCTACAGTCTGGAGGCAGCTGTGGAATTGGACGATGACCCTGCTGTTACCGATTTTGAGCCCCCTTCGCTCGCCGAAGGATTCGCTGGCGAACAGCTCAAACGACAACTCGAGATCCTGGACGACAAGATGGCCCTTAGCCACCCTATCATGAAGTCATTTCGTGAAAAAGGTCTTCCGAAATTCTTGGAGCGTTACCTCGATCCGATACCATCGCTCCCTGATCACACCAAAACAATGGCTGCGCCAAGACCGGACTCTGACGAGGTTGGCCAACCTCGTCTTGTCATGAATATCCCAAGCTACTCCTGGACAGAACTTGGTATTGCGTTGGTTCACTTCATGGCGGAACATGGGTTTTCTGGTCAGGCTCTCACGATCCAACTACCAGAAGGAATCGTCGAAGATGAAGATGTTCAGATGGAGATTGATAAGCAGTTGCAGCCTCCCGAAGAAAGTACACAGGAGGAGGAGGCGGCGGTGGCGGCTGAAGTCACTTCGGCGGAGAAGTCTGGGGCCCAAGACACCGAAGAAGCTGAATTCAGCCTTAGAGAGACCAAAGTTACTATTGTCGAAGAGGCCAGAGCGGCTCAGCCCCCAAAGGACCGAACATCTTCGTTGCCGACAAGAAAACGTTCGCAATCTGCCGCTGGCATACCAGATCCAGCAGATGAGGAGAAAGGCGAGACCAAGAGGAGCAAGAGGACGAGACGAAGGGAAACAGCACCGGAGGAGGCTATGGATTCTGCCACACTTCTCGCCACTCAGCTTCAGCCCTTCCAAGCCGCCGACCAGAACCTCTTTCAAATGACTAAAAATTTTCTGGAAAATCTGGGAGTGACAGACCGAGATACACTGGACAGGATAACCGAGATCCTGGATTCCTGCGCTTCGGATGATCGGACAAGTAAGATCCAGAATCCTGCTACCACTGATTTGCGTGAAGCAATACTTCATTTCGACGAAGAAACTGCTAGCATCCTGCTGGACGGGAGAGAAAGTCCACCACTTAGCCTGTCTGCTTTCCTAGAACACTCCAAATCACCATCCCAAAGGGCAATTGAGCCGCCCCAATTCGACGATGTACGAAATATTCGTGGTTTCGTCACGAGAATGAACTCAGGCTGGAATACCATCCAGGATGTCGTCTATGAGTATGTCAAATCTCTTGCAGAGAGCTACTCAACAGAGAAATGGTCAGATCAGATGAAGGTTGCTGTGGTTCAAGTCATTAGCCGATTGGACGAAGGAATCTACGAACGAGTCGTTTACGACCTTGAGCAATGGCAGCTGAGCGACGCGAGCGGGCACCAGCCTCCTACAGATATTGTCGATCTGGTTTACATGCTTTTTGAGTTACATCTTGATGTGTACGAGCGGATCACGAACCCTAACAGCGTCGTGGAGCAAATTACGCGGACAAAAGCGCGGATAAGGTTGGGGAGGTGGTGGGATTTAGCTACGCAGGTCAGCCGGCGACGCCATCGCGGAACTGATGATGCTTTGACAATCCGCTTCCTTTGGGCAGCTGTGGTCTTCATTACAGTTACTGAAGGGGTACCCCGCGAACACATTCTCAAGTGCTGGCATAGTCTGCGCGATCATCTTGCGATAACTACGGTCCCCGATATTGTTCTGCCAAACAACGCAGTGATGCCGGAGATTTCGGTAGCCGCTGCCGATCGTGAAGTTAGCAAGCTAACAACCATGGAGTTTTTCCTGGGTCTCTTCCAAGAAGAACAGGACAATCCCGTGTCCGTTATCGATACTTTGGAGCCTGTGCTTAATCCCGAATCAGTCTGCATCAATAGCCCAGCTGCTCCGAACCCTGCTGAAGACGCAATGGACGAAGACACCGAGCCTGCTGGAAACATAAAGTCCGTCAAAGATTGCGCCAGTCAAGGGCTGCAGGACCTGTGGAACTTCATCGAGAAGAGCAGCACTGATCTCCGGTTACTGCTCTGGTCGAGGCTCGGCGACGCCTACGGCAAAATCAAGTACACCACAAAACAATTCTCGTGCTTTCTGCGGAGTATCGAAACTATTGTGCACGATTTTGAGCGAAAGGACTACGTCAACACACCACAAGCAGCTCGAAAAGAGTTGTTCATGACAATGCTCAAGGCCCTAGATGACCAAATCATTCAGTCGTTGCATCTGGCGCTGAATCACAACAATTCGTTCGATATCATTGATGAGGAACACATCAAGACTACATCAGCCGCTCTCGCCAAGGTTAGCTGTCTTCTTCACGTTGCTGCTATGTACGAAGATGAAGCCAGTGTAGGAATCATCCAACCTCCGGCAACTGGATCTCTAGCTGCATCATTTCTCAACAGACTTCGGGAGATGCAAGTGAGAACATGGTCCCTGCAATACACGGTTCTGAAGATGGGGATAAATCTTCACCCAGACATTTTCCTGACGCCCGAAAATGATCTGGCCGATTACTTGGCGGCCGTTCACCAAGTCCTTGGTCTAAGGAAATACTGCAAGTCTTCCAATAAGATCTTCCTCAAGATGATGCGGGTCGAACTGTTGAAGCTGAAGAACATCGAAAATTGGGAAGACTATCTCGGCCAAGTCCTCTATGACCTTCATGGCCTCAAGCTTGGAGTAGGGATCTGGGACGTCCAGGAGCATGACTGCCCACCTGAGAAGCTCGAGAAGCGCCAGGCATTGGCAATGGTGGAAAAGATCAGCCTCCTTGCTCACCGAATAACAATGAAGGACCTGTTGAAGTCGGACCTCAAAAACACTGTCGAATCGATGCAGCAAGCGATTGGCTCTGCCAAGTCAACTGCTCAAATGATGCACAATCATCGGAACTTTAACGAATATTTAAAGACCCCGATTCACCCATTGCATCTGTACAAGGCCCTGACCGGCAATGTCGACCTGGATGCAGTCACTATCAACACGCCGGATAGCGCACCCGCGAAGCACGGCTGGTTCTTCTTGCTGGGTATGATTGCCCTTACCAAGTTCAAGGGTGTCGACCTCAACCGTCGCCAGACTCCGGGTGCCCTGGACGATTTACGCATTGCAGTCACCTTCTTGCGATTACAGCTTCAGTACACACCAGACAGGTGGGATGCTTGGTTTCGTCTTGCCGAATGCTTCGACTATGAGTTGGATGATATGGTTCTTTGGACCGCTGATAAAATGAACAAGGACAGAGCAGATCTTGTCAAGTTCCAGCGGCAGTCGATTCATTGTTACACTCTCGCACTATCACACTCTTACGCTTCGACCTCAGATCCCAACGTCTACGCGTTATCGGGTGGAGATACGGAGGCGCTCTATGACCTATACCACGAGTTTGGCATGCGAATGTATGCATCAAGCCGTGAACCATTTGCCATGGAGCCCTTTATGCATTCGGACCAGCACCGCTTCTTCATCGAAGTATCGGGCAATGGTACTTACAAGGAGATATTGCATAATCAGATGTCAGATTACCAAGTATGGAAGTTTGCTGCGAGCTTGTTTCGAAAAGCCATGGCTGGCAAGCCTAAGGACTGGAAGAATCCATACATGATAGCGAAGTGCTTATGGAAGATGTATCAGAAGCCAGAGGACGAGCTCGATGAAAAGAACAAGCACGGCCGACCGACAGTTCAAGCGGTCATCAAGGCCCTTGAGAAAACTGTCGAGGTTGTTCGGACGCTTCCCAAACCTCGGCACAGCCAGGATCCGATTCTGGAGCCACACTACAAGATCCTATCAGTCATCAATAAGCTCGTTACCCGCGGCGACCTCCCTCACCAGGAAGCTGCAGACATTCTGCAACGACAGCCACTTGCTCCTGGCCGCGGTGAACAGGTTACGCTTGAAAACGATGAGGACTGGCACGAGTACATGCTCAGGTACATGCGTCACTTGAGAGATAAGGACAAGTCAAACTGGCAGCATCGTATGATCATTCGTCATGCTCGTCTCTTGTTCGACGGTGACGAGATTGGAGATGAGGAAGACGAGACGAAGAAGGAGGCAAGCAAGGAGGCTGCTTCCAAGGCCTTTGCGGTTTTGCGCGAGAACATGTTCACCAAGACGATGGTGATGAACGTCTGGAAGTGTGATGCTGAACGGCCCGGTCGTCATCATGTCTACACGGAGCAGTACATCCGGTACATGGCCCGGCTGTTGGCCGTCATGAATGACAGAGCCAACCTTGAGGCAGTACTGCGACGCATTCGGAAGAAAGGTGTCGACTTCTACCACTTCAGCGAACTATGGCAACATGGCGTGCAGATATACCTCAAGATGATCCGGAAGGCGTTCAATATTCCAGCAAATGATGAGGATCCTTTCAAGAACGTTGCACCAGAGGACTTTGAAGCGGTGGCTGAGAAGATTGTGGAATGGGTCATCACGCCAGAGGCTGAGAATCATGCCGCCCTCAACGCCATGAAGGAAGCGATCGAGCTCAAGAAATTGAACGCCAACTTGATGAAAGCTGGACCGATTGATGATTTGATCAATGATTGCTACTCGATCATCCATCACGAAATGGTTCCTGAGCGAGCTGTTTCGGAGACGCCGCAAGGCGGTGATGAATATAGCCGGGCTGGTGAGGGAGAGTTGACCACGAAGCCGGCAGAAGGAGAAGAACCCAAATCCATGACTCTCAGCATCCTGCCGGCTCTTCAGGAGAGAGAACGTGCTGCTACTGCTGCTGCCGCTGCTTCAGGTTCTCTGCGGGCCCCGTCCGAGCAACCCGACAAAATGTCAGAAAAGCAACTATCCTTTAATGGGGACATCGCTCACCGCGGTCGCAAGCTTGGTGTTCGGAGACCGGATGTCCTACGCAAGGCCGAACAAGCCGTGTTGAGGGCCGCAGAGGGCCCACCGAAAGCCTTGTCCGGCGTCACCAGATCATCACGAAAAGGCTCCGTATCTAGTGGTAGCGGAAGGAAGGGTCAGACAACCCGTGATGAAGGCGCTGATGATGATAACGATGAGACAGACGAAGATGTTACTCGCCATGATGACGAGGATATTACGATGAAAGACGCTGATGATGAAGACAACAATCGGCCTCGCAGTCGCCGCAGCAGAAGAGGACAAGACGATACCCAGATGGCCGACGATGAGCATGAAGAAGAAGCAATGTCCTCTCCTCCTGGTAGCGTTCACGACTCAGCCGACGACGAGAGCGACCTCAGTGATGTACCGGCTGACTACGAGGACGATATTCCCCCATCCCTACTATTCCCCAACCTGAGGCGGAGCGTAGATGCCTCTGCCGCCGGTGGTGCCGTTGCCGCGTCTGCTACGACCCCTCTTACCCCAGGCAGACCTACGATATACAGTTCGAGCTCGGAATCAGGCAGTAGTAGCGCTGACGAGAAGGCAAAATCGGAGCCAAAGCGGACGCCAAGGAAGCCGAGCTGGCATAAAAGCCAGGCAGCCAAAGCTCAGCATGAGCGGCCGGGAAGCAGTAGCATTGATCAGCATAAGGCGACCGAGGGTGGCTCAATAGGACCGATGAGGTGGGGGTTAAAGACTGGCCGACCTCGTAATGGTAGTGGTACGAGTGCTTCTGCTGTTGTACATGGAGTGCCGGGGACGGAGGATGTTGAAGACGAGGAGGAAGATGAAGTGGAAGGGGAGGTCGAAGATGAGGATGAGGATGAAGGCGAGCACGAGGACGCTGAAGAAACCGTTGAGGAGGTTGGAGAGACAGAGGAAGAGGGAGATGGGGATGTGGATGTGGATGTGGATGAGGAGATGGAGGATGGGGAAGGCGAGGAAGATGTTGAAGAGGGTGAAGAGGATCATGAAGACGATGAAGATGCTGAAGCTGAAGAGGAGGATGAGGAGGATGAGGAGGAGGCCGAAGAAGCGGAGGAAGATGTAAGGCCAGGCGAGCATAAAGGTGATGTAGAGGAAGGCACAGAGGGAGAAGAAGAAGAAGAGGAGGAGGAGGAGGAGGAGGAGGAAGAGGAAGAGGAGGAGGAGGGTGCTGAAGAGGTAGAGGATGGAGAAGGTGATGAAGGTGATGAAGAAGAGGAGGAGGCAAATGAGGAAGAAGGCGATGAGGAAGAAGGGGACGAGGAAGAAGGGGACGAGGAAGAGGAGGAGATTGGGGATGAGGATACGGATGATGAGAGTGAGCATGACAGTTCGACAAAGGGAAATTAGGGGCCTCTACCTTCGTCTTTACCTTGTTTAGGGTCGCTTGACTCAAGCTCAGGGTCATCGAGCCCCGGCGAGTTTGACAAGTTTGAGGATTTTTGGCGCCGGTGACGGAACCCCAGAATAACACACACCAAACGTTGGGAATGGCGACGCTGGATCTAGAGTAGAAATCTTTTCGGGAGTTTATCATTAGGAAGAGCGGGTCTTGCCAAAACAAATTATTCGTCTTCACATTTTGTCATTGCTCAGGTGTGGCTCTGCCTTCTACTTCTCATGGACGTACGATAGATATACTTGCAATCTCATGGTAGAGGTAGTCTTCCTCGCCGTCATTGTTACTGTGAAGTAGACTGTAAACCCTAACCCCCTGTATTCGGCCCAAAGTCTGTGCCTGCCGGAATCCGGTGAGGGCCTTGATGGCCCAAGTTTTCGTCCTTGTTGAGAAAACAAACCGACCACGTCACGGTCAGTACCTGGAGATGACACCTTGGAAATCCTCTAATCAAGAATTCGAGCATACTTGATGTATTCTGGACTTGAGTCCTAGGCAGTTCCTGACTAGATAACTCTGGTCGATGCGCTTTCAAATCATGGTGATCCCTATCACAGATTGGTAACGGCCTTTCCAAGCCCAAGGCATTCAACATGCTCGCGTTGCATCACCCGCGGCATGAACCAGGACGGCCCCGCTCTGAATGCCACCACAAATAGCCCCACAGTAAACCGCCCTACCGGTCTTGGCACCTAGCACTTGCCGTGGGGCGTGGAGTGCTGCAGCCTTGACGACGGAGCTCTCGCTCTTTCTCCTTCGTGGACATCAGTCAGCAGCATCTTTCAACCATTCATCATCACATTCTCTTTGCTAGGTAATAAACACAGCGTGTTAGCGTGTCAACAGGCAACAAGAACAGTATATCCTCAACTACTATAAGACACTGTTCGTTGCGTCGTCAGTTTCTACATCCTTGCTTTGCCTTTTTTTTTTTCCCCATAAGCAAAGAATACCTCACCAGCCCAGTCCGCTTACCCCGCCATCAACACGAGCACGCAAACAAGTTTACCTATGCACGCCTTGTTTGTTGACCAACGTCACCGCCGTCGGTCATTTTACTAGGTCACTTTGAGTCTCACAACTGCCAAATCACATTTGAGGTGGTCACAGCATCTGAAGTTGAACATCCATCTCTACCTCTTATCCGTCTTCACCCGCTACATCAGTCATCGTTGGGTACATCCCGTCCAAGTACTACTTGGTTTAGTCGAGTGTGTTACCTACCAGCAACCATGGCCTCCACGAAGCGCATCGCGAAGGTAAATACCACATCGTTTGCCCTGCCTTTTGAACCTGACGACATCCCTAAAGAGGAAGAAGAAGGAGAAGGAAAAGATGAAATAGAAGACCCACGAAACTAACCCTATTGTTCGCCCTCCGTCCAGGAATTCGCAGACTGCACCACCGCCCCACCCCCTGGCATCTCCATCACCCTCCCCTCTGACGCCGACCTACACACCTGGCACGTCACCGTCACGGCGCCCCCCAACTCCGTCTACGCCCCCGGTCGCTTCGGCCTCATCCTCAAGCTTCCCACCGATTACCCCTTCAAGCCTCCGACCATCAATTTCACGACGCGCATCTACCACCCCAACATCACCAACGACTCGCTGGGGAACATCTGTCTGGGCCTGCTGAAATCCGAGAACTGGAAGCCCGCGAGCAAGATCATCAGCGTGCTGGAGGCTGTGCGGAACATTCTCGTCGAACCGATGCCCGACGACGCGCTCGAGCAGCGCATTGCGGATGAGTACCGGAGGGATCGGCCCGAGTTTGAAAAGAATGCGAGGGCGTATGTGGAGAGGTATGCAAAGGGGTCGGTGAATTTTGTGCAGGCTCCTCCTCCTCCGGAGAAGAAGGATGGTGCGCCTGCGGGTGCTACTACTGGTGCTGTGAATCCTGGTCGCGCTGCTGGTAGGCAAGGAGGTGCTAGCTCGGGTTCGGCGTCCCGCCCTGCTCCACCTGCGTAGGGGCAGGGGCGTAGGTGATAGGTGGCTGCTAGAAGATATACGCCTTTTGTCACTTGATGAAGCTGTTCGAAATGCATAGCGATGACACAGAGTCTCTGTGATACGAGCGACGTGATGCGTAACGGGGATGGGAGGTTCGTGACAAGGATTCTTTAAACGGCACATGTGCGACAGGATTAGAAGGAATCGAAAGAAGCCGGGTGTATGGCAAGCTCGTTACCAAAATAACTGGACTTGATGAATGAGGCTAGTATTAGGCTGGAGATGGTTATTGAAGGGAAAAGTGTTTAACCAGAACTGGATGTGGCGATCACTGGACGCCTGGGTTGGTATGAAAACTGTTAGACATCAACGCAAGACAAGGCCAATAGTGATAGGCATCATTGATCATGGGAACGAAGAGTGGAGGAAACACATCGCACTGGCTCAGCTGAATGATGGAGCATGCTTTATTAGGAGGCTCATAGCAATGTTTAATGCGAAAAGTCCGGGAAATTAGATTTGAGCTCTACATAACCTCAAAAAAAAGAGTCACAATGAATACCCACTTTTGCTCCGTTCAAGTCATGATTAATTGTACGTAGTTCAACTTATGCAATATGCTTATGCCTATGCTTATGCTATGCTATGCTTTCGAATCTCGAACTTGTCCCCTTCATAGCAACTCGCTCTCTTTTTCTCTTTCCCTTTCCTTTCGCCTAAAATCTTGACCATATGTGACCTTGAAAGAATGAATCCCTTGCCTTTGCCTTACCTTGGCTCCTTCTAAAAAACAAAACCATTCCGCGTATTTTTTTTGAGATCGATCCCCTCTTCCTCTCGTGTACATACAAACGCAGAAAAACAATCAAACGAACAACAACAAGACACAAAGCGCCGCAACAACCACTTCCCGACCACCCAAGGAAGATATGTACAAAGGAAAAGACAGGGAGATGCGCCTCTGCAAGAGGATGTGGTTGGTAATGATAGAGATTGAGGGTGCTATAAGGCGCATAGGCTTCGCCTATGCATAATGGAAAGGTATAAACAGCCCCTTCCCTTTTGGGGAATGGAAGAATTAACAAGACTTGTGAGTCATGACAACATCAAAGGTAAAGTAGGTAGGTAGTAGTGTAGACAAGATACAAGGGAATTGTTGAGGAAGACGTCAAGTCAGCCGAATAAACTGGATGAGGTGTGTTGTTGTATGTGTCTTTGTTGTGTTGGATAAAAGGCTAAAACCTTTCAAAGGATATATGCTATGGTTTGATATGCCCATGGTGGTATCGAAAAATTACAATAGGTAAAAGGCACCGCCTGAGCGGGGGGGGGGAGTTATACAGAGCGGAGAAAAAAAAAGGCTAGTCTTGGTTGGGTATGATGCCAGCAGATAGATGATGGAAGCTTGAATGACATTCGAGTAAGAGTGGGAAAGGAAGCATTTGTTCTGCTCAGGAGCTCCCGCTCTCCAAGTGATCATGGTTATGGTTGTGATGAGCGCTTCCGCCGAGGTTTAGGTTCAGAGGACCAAGAGCAAGTATGGACACGGGCCGAGGTGCACACTACATCACCTCATCCGCCCTTGACTGTTCACGATCCCCCCTTCTTCTACTAAACAGCGTTGAAGCCTTCCGGTTGCCGTGGCCATCGTCTTCGGCAGCGAGGTCCAGCCCAGCAGCCTGCGACCTGGACGCTGGGTTTCCAATATGAGCGGCCCTATTCAGCCGGGGTCCAGCCTCACTAGCGGCCTCCTGCAGGGCCCTCCACTTTTGGATGTTTTCGCGTCGTTCCTGTCGCTTCTCCTCCACCGCTTCCTGAGTCAGGTGTCCGATGCCGTTGCGCCGCTTGTAGCATGCCTCCATCAGCATGTTGCAGTCGATCAGCCGCCGGGGGAACGCCTGTACCACACCAAACATCTCCATCGGATCCTGGACCGCCCTGATCTCATTCTCGCCGAGCTTGAAGATGGTGAGGGCGATGCGGAACAGGGTGCGAGAGCCTTCGTAGAAGAACACATCCCAAACGCGCAGCACGGTTTCGATTGGGAGCGTTCCGATAAAACACGACATGAACCAGGCCGTCATGCACAGTGTGATGGCGGGGAGTCGGTTCGGATCGCTGATGCTGAGGTTCTTGCCGCCGTGCCTCACGCGGTTCCCTAACCGGTGTCTTCTGCTGGGGTTCCCTTCAAGCTCGTCTCCACCAATCTGCTTCCAGACGTTGGGTAACGAATCCTTCAACGTCCCCATCAGCACACCAAGATCGACCTTGGAGCCTTCCAAGCTCATTTCATGCGTCCCTGGTAAGTAGACTCGCGTTATGACGTTCAACAGCCAGAATGCCTGCTCTTCGGTTTCGACAAACAAAAGAAGCAACCCAGCCAAGAAGTTCAGCGATTGGCAGTAGCCGATCCGTGGATTGTACAAGGCAAATGCATGGAGAACGCGGCGCAGAGAGCTGATAATTTCGGGCTCCTGGGCAGGGTCGGCCGGTTGGGTGACGCCCGGGATATATCCACTAGCAGCCTGGCTGTCACCACCAGGTGTTGTTGATGGTGGCGGTTTGAATCGTATGTTATCCGGGAATGTTCGGTGTAGATCCTTCTCGATGTCTTCGCAGATCAACGGCTTTACTTCACCCTTTGCATCCGGCAGCCTGCCTGGACCTTTCGGATCTAGGCCTGCACGCCTGACCAAGTCATCGTATACACCCCTGTGCTTGCTGAGAAGTGCTGGCCCTCCGGCGTAATAAAACCAAGCTGCACCGCGCCAGTCGGGCGGAATGCCTTTCCGAATAAACCTCTTGGTCTTGTTACTTCTTGGGGGAAACCTGTTCGGCCTGTCCGTCATGAGAGAATTATCCTTGAGAAAAGCAATCCATTTCCTCCTGCGGCGTGCCAGGTATTCGCTGTATTGGGCATCCCAGGCGTCATACTGCTGACGGGTAACGTTGGAATTGGCTTTTCGGAAACCATATCGGTCACGGCTACCCGGTTCCTCCGGTGGTTCGACTGGCATATTCGCTGTTGGAATCGGTGTCAGGATGGCGCGAAATTTCTCCTCCTCCACTGCCGCTTCCTCCTCCTCCTCCTCCTCTTCTTCTTCCTCCACTTCGTCAAGGTCAGGGGTATCCATCGGTTCCATCGACTCCATCGAGTCCGTCGGTGCCGCGGGAGTACCTGCCATGGCGGGTTCCTGGGCCTGCAAATCAATTACATTATCGCCATCCATTAACTTGGCTGAGTCGTGCTTCGCCGGGTCCTTCGCGTCAGATTCCTGCCTCCTCCTTTCCATAGCCTCCCCGCTTATTGATTCCTGCCTCTGCTTCTCCATATACTCTGTAATACTCTGTTGCCTTTTCCTCTCCATGTCTTCGGTGATCGCCAAGCCAATGTCCTTTGGCAACGAGTTCATAAGTCCCGATTTCCGGAGAATGAAATTGGATAGCCTGGCAGATTTTCGGGATATTGGCCTCGCTCCAGGTAAAGGCAGTGGGTCGTCGTGCATCGCCTCGAAGATTTTAGTCGTCCGGTCGGTGTCGGGGTCCGAATGACTGGTGGCGGGCCGGGAGTTATCCCCCATCGGAAATACTCCGATGTCCGGGTCAAAATGGTCGGTATCGTCCAAAAACCTCCGGCTTTTGCGAAAACCGATGTTATCAATTTCCGAATCATTAAAACCCCGCTCATACATGACCATTACGTCCTCGATACTCGGGCCGTCGTCGGCCACCGAATTCGTTCGCCAACTTGCGCGAGCATAGCCATTAATGATGGATTGCTCAGTGATGCTGTGGGTGGTTAGAATACTGCAACGCTCTCCAGAATTCGTAGCAAATGGAGAGCGAAAGCTTGGTGGCCTAAATTCCTCCTGTATCCACGCCGGAGGTTCGCGGGTAGTAGGCGAGTAAAAGTTGTTGTGGTTGTTGTAACTGACAGGCGGCGGAGGTCGTCCAGCAAAGGGGCGCCTTGTTACTGGCGGCTGGTCCCTGGCTGCGGCTTGAAGCTGGTCATTTGACGGACGTTTGGCAATCGAAGACGAGAACGTGCTTGACGAGTGCGAAGACGCAGTGGAGAAGCGGCGGTCCTGGGGCCATTGATTAGGCGCAATGTTTTCGTTGTATGGTGTCGGGTGGTTGTTTGCAGGGTGCAGGCTGTCGAACGAAGGTTCATCGTGATGGCGGACCGGAGGCGCCGCTCGCATGACGGAGATGTCCGAGTTCTTGGATCGTATGGACACACTCGTCTTGCGCGGACGGGAGAAGTTCTCGACAACCATGACTGAGTCCGTGTTGGCCCGGCGAGAATGGGCAATTGAGGAAGTGTAACTGTGGGCGGGCGAAGTGGGCGTTAGCGGTATTGGCGAGTGGCGCATAACCTCATCGTCGATCTGCTGACTTCCTCGGCCGATCAAGGGGAATTTGCGGGTGGACAGCCGTGTAGGCGACGGTTCCGGGTCTTCTCGTTCTTCTTGTGGTTGCAATTGGTCACGGTCGTGGTCACGGTCCTGGTCCGAATCTTCGGGCTCGAGCGCCTCGGGTATAAAGGGGTGGGAGGAGAGGCCGGGAAATACGGAGCGCGGTGTCAGTCTCGGGGTGCCAGTGGGTGTGGTCGACTCGGCCCGTGACCTCTGTGACGATCTGTGTGACGTGATGTGGTGGTTGTGATTCACTTGGAATGGACTCGGAGGGACGGGCGAAACATTTCTCGAGCGTGCATCGATGGAATCCCAGCGAGGGGAGGCCGGGGTGCGGTTTGGGAGCGCCAGGGGCACAGTCGGCCTGTGGTGGTTCATTGCACTGGCATACTGGGTGCGCTGCGGGTGTTGGGAATGCGCTTCTGGTGCTGAGGCTATTGCGGGCGATGTGCGACCATGTCCATGACTCCCTCGGCGCGGTTCCATGCGGATCGGGTGGTGGTGGTGGTTATTATCGTTGTTCAGGAGTGGTGGATGTTGCTGGAGCGGATTGCAGTGGACGGGATGATGGTGGTTGTTGTTGAGGGCCTGAGGGTGCTGCTGCTGATGGTGCAACGGACCTGAAGCGGCAGCGTCGTGTTTCGGCCAGGGTCCGGGTCCAGCATGAGCCGGAAAAGGGACGGCGCTATTGGCACCACCATTGGCACTGTTCAGCTCTGTACTATTCGGAGTCAGACGACGACCAAAGTGGAAATGGTGACTCCGTTCCCGTTCGTTTGGAGGATGCATCATGCCGGTGCCCAATGCTGTGCTGGATGGTTTAGTTTCTGGGAAAAAACACAAGAATCGATGCGTGGCTATGTCTCGTCTCGTCTCTCGGGATCAGTCATGCGAAGCCTGCAGCAGCGGCAGCAGCAGCATCATCACAGTCGGGGATCCAGAATTAGATACAGCGAGACACGGCACCAACCCAGATGCCAACCCAGATCCGTCCGTTTCGGCAGCTGCGTATCAACAGCAGCCAAGCATCAGGTTAGGTAGGGTACCTAGGGCAGTGATTTGAACCGGACCGCGGACTCGAACAGTGACTTTGGAATCGAGGACTGGTGGTGTCCAATGGAAGCCCGAGTCCGGATGGGATGAAAGCCGAATCTGGATAAAAGTGGTCTGGAAAGGGCTGTTGTTACCAGACAAGCAAGCTGGACTTGGAGATTGCCCGAGTTGCTAGCTTCTCGGAAGAAGTGGAAGAAAGGTGAAAGGAGTTAGTTAGGAAAGAGAAGGCCAGGCCGAGAGCAGAAACCCACTCGGCTCCTCCTCCCAAGTCACAATTATTTTTTTTGTTAATATTTTCGCGTCGCTAATTACCCACCCAAAATGAGGGCCATACTGACGGGAGCCTGGAGGAGAGGGACTGACTGGCAACAGGAGTCCTGACCAGAGACCAGGGAGCCGGGCCGTTCTACTGCTGCTAACAGCCACCATCCTGTCCCTGGTGGTGGATTCCCATTGAACTCTTTCTTACCTCTTCACAACGCTTTCGACTTGCGTATTCTGTCTGGTCCCACAGTCTTCGCTTCAAGTCGCCCGCTGTGGAGTCCGAGAGCATGCATTCGCGGAAAAAAGGAATGTGAGCTTTGTGATAGCATTTGGAGGTTGAATGAGAAGACTGCAGCTGAGTGCTCTCAAATCCCCCTCCTCCCCCCCACGGAAATTGCCCACTGTGCCTGAAAGCTGAGACACCGAGACCTTGAAATTTCGGACGTGGGATCCTGGGCCCCGTACCTGCCTCCTGCAGTGTAAGCCTGCGCGGTACCTGAATTGACCGGGTGGATATGTGAGTGAGTGATCCTACCTTGTGCGATTGATAACTCGCTGCTTATTCACCAACCGTCTCCCGTCCCTTTCCACTTCTGGGTTGTTGGTGGTCAAAGATGCCTCTGGCGTTGGCGGCTTTCTTGTTTTGGGTCGACAAGGAAGACCAACTTTCTGATACACGCACAAGAGCAAAAGGAGATGTCAGGTTCGTCCCAGCAAGGGGCAGGGGCCTTGAGAAGGCTGCTTCCAAGTTCCAGCCTTCCAACGCTGCGGGTTGAGAGCCATGTTGCCAAGTATCGTTCTATCCAAGCAATAACCCAGCTTTTCTCTCGATTCTTTCGAGAAAAAAACTTGGGCAAATAAGATGACGATAGGCGAATCGACACCGACAAAAATCGGCTTTTCCGTGCCCCTGCTCTTCGATAAACACCCTGAGAGCTCGTGCTCTGGTCGTCATCAAATGATCCCCTCTCATTTCATTGCTCGCCTTACCTTTAGTGTGGTATGCAGGACCTCTGCCAGCCCTTTTCATAGACTCACGAGGTAGCAGAAATGTATCCGTGTTACAACAGCCAGAGAGACCCCAGGCCCGGCCTCTGTGGAGATCGACGGGTCAACACCACTGCAGTGGAGCCGGGCTATAGACAGACTACCCCCCTTCCCTATATCTAGACTACTTAACCGTATTGAGCACACATTTTACATAAAATCGATAAATCCTATATTTTATAACTTTCCACCTGCTAAGCTACTAGAACCCTCCCCACACCCTTATAATCGACTGTTAGGACTAGCCTGGTATTTCAAACAGCACTATAACATACTATAGTTACAGTATAACTCGTCCTATAAAGTGCCCTATAAATCTACGGTCGCTAGCGTATATATTAGTAAAATCAATCCTATACTATACTCGATTACACTCGATTGCACTCGATTACCTATACCAGTGTACATTTGAGCTAGCCTTACAAATTACTTTATAAGGCACCCTACTTATAACTATAATTATATTCTCCCCTCTACCTCCTCTAGCCATACCCCCTAACGAAGATGATAATTATATATTCAATACCCTTATCGCTACTAATTAGATTATAAATAAGAATTTCATTAAGCGCGTCTTTGAGAATTGATTAGACTAATATAATCCTTAAGTTAATATACTATTAGAATAGTCTTTCTATAAAGTTGAGAATACTAAGCGCTTTCTAACAATCTTTAGCGAGGATAATAGCTTTATTGCTATAATTATCTCTTCTTTATTTCATTGTATTTACTATATATATGTAAAGTCTAGTACCTTTAAGCTAAAAGGGACTGGGTTTAAGAAGACTAATACTACTAAATATAATTATCCCTTTAGAATAGTTATTAAAATTAAAAAAAATTTACTTATTTCGCTAGAGTTTACTAACTTTTATTATAATTACCCGCTGTAGATTAAGGTATTTATTTATCCCTCTATATGTAAATTCACTTTAGAAGGAGAGGAATTCGTATAGTAATTTTATTAGCAAAGTTTCATAAATCTATAAATCCGATACGCATTCTAAAATATTTAACCTAATAATTATAATTCAATAAAGAATATTAATATTAAAAATAATATCCAACGCTTAAATTAAACGTACGCTACTAGTTTAATTAATACTCAAAAGCTACTAAGGGAATTAGAATTTCTCAATCTCTAGTATACTTATACCCTCAACCGTATTAGGAGATTTAAATTCTTAATTTTTATATTTCTCTAGTATTTGTAGATATAGTAGAAAAACCTAATAGTCTTAAATATCAATTGTATTTACAATATAAATCCCTCTCTCTCTCTCTACTAACCTCCTTATCTTCTAATTTATTTAACTAATTCGGTTCTCTATCTTTAAATTTTATTTTTTAAGTTAAAGATACTTATAATTACGGGGATAAACTCTATTAATATTACCTTCCCCGTTACATTTAATTTTAATTATAAAGAGAATAATGAATTTATAAACTAGTTATTTAAGTATTTTAGTGATTTTGCCTGTTGTATTATTATACTTTACCCTACTATTTATATTATTAATAACTCTATAGCGGAGAAGTAAGTTCTTACGCGTTACTTCTCCAATAATTAATTCTAATTCTATCTCTAGTATATATTTAAGAACGTTATTAAATATATTAATGATAATTAAGACAGTCCTTTGAGTAACTATAACTCTCTCGACCCTAAGACTATTAAGTTTAATACCCCTAATATTATTGAACTAATTGAACTGCCGCTATTACAATTGACTATTACAATTACTATTACTAGCGCCGACCCTGCTATTACTAGTACTAGTGCTAATACTAGACTCTAAGTACTATTAGGGAGACCAATTTTTAATAAGGTAGTAAGATATTCTAAAGCTCACTACTTAGAAGGGGTAATATATATTACTAATCTAATAGATTAAAATTATAGCCTGGGTGGGTTATTCTATCTTTTTAAAGCGATTTACTATATCGACCGGATTGATTATTATTAGTACTTGTAGGATTATTTAGATAATACCTTCTGTACTTACTAATCTAATAAATATATACTAAGGTCTAACTTTTTACCTCTATTTTAATTACTAGTTAATCCCTATATAATGGAGATTTAGAACTACCTTAATAATATACTCTAGCCTATCCGCCAATAATAGGTATAGTCTTATATAAAACGGTACTGTAATTATAGTATTATAACTACCAATTTGTAACGAACGGCAGTCTAATCTACCTAAATAAAATAACTAAAGGTAAGAACTATTAAAATCGTTCGGTAAAGCTAAAGGGTTTATAACAAGTATATTCGTAATACTAGTCTCAATAATAATAATCAAAATATATTAACTACTATCGAACTATTTAATAATCTAAATTCTCTAATCGTCCCTTTATACTTCCTATATCGTTTATTCTATAATTAGCTCACTTATATTATTATAATACTAATTTACTCCATAAGCCCGGCGTTAATTTACTAACGTAAGCCCGGAACTAGCTTACTAGTATAAACCCGGAATTAATTTACTAGCGTAAGCCCGGAACTAGCTTACTAGCGTAAGCCCTATTTCCAACGCCTTTCTTAACCCTACCCTAACCTATAATTATATAAATTAGCTTTTTTAAATTATTTATACTACCGATAGTCTAATTAGCCCGTATATTTACTTTAAATTTATAATATAATACTTCCCCTCCTTAACTAACGTCCTCAACGGCTTATTAATTCTTTACTATTATAATTTATATTTTTATATACTACGTCCTTTATTGTTCTAACTATAGTAAATTATTCTTTTTCCCTTATTATTCAAATATATTATCCTCTCGTATTTAGAAACGTCCTTCCCGGTCGGCGTTTAAACGCTAAAATTTAATTACTAATATTAAGCGTTTTAGAATTATTATTATACTTTATACTTACTACGCCGATTATTATCTTCCTTATAAAAAAATTTCCGATAATAGAAAATATATTAAATATATATAGTAGGTATATCTTTATAAATTTATTAATGCCGACGTAGAATATAAGGTTCCTTTTTATTATAATTATAAATATTATTAATAATTTTTAGTAATTAATATTATTATAACCCTCAATTAAATTTAGCGAACGAAGAATAAGCTTCTTTATTTTATTGAGGAGCGTTTAAAATAGATTAATGCCTAATAGAAGGATTTAAAGATATAGGTTGCCCAATTATCGGATTTGGAGCGGTAATAATAAGACTTGGCTTTTTAGGGTTGCGAATTATTTCTTTGTAATATAATTAAATTGGAAGTTTTAAAAGTAGAGGAGCGGGCAATTAATTTAGAGCTAGAGCTATTGCCCGTAGAGTAGTTAATAGGGAAATTTACCTCCTTTCCGCTTATTAATTGGATTTTACTAAACGTATTTACCTTCCCTTCTTTTTAATTGGATAATCCTTTTATTCCGGCTAATCTGGGTTCCTCTAATAGAATTCTTCTAATTTCTTAAAATAATTTAAATTCCTAACGGATTCCTATGTATTATTTTCAGGGCTAAATCCATCCTATTTAATAAAGTATTCTAATTCTCCTTCCTCTATCCTTAAATCTAAAATTTATTTTATATTCTATTCTTCTTCCTCGTCCTTAATACTAGCTCGTATATTAATTTATATATTTTTAGATATTAATTCCAATAATATAACGTAGAATAAGTATAATTTTAATTTTATAGTCTTAGGAATATCTAATTAATATACTATATTAGAAATTTTCTTCTTAATTTTAAATAGCCCTACCTATCGGTCGTCGAATTTTTTACTAAGTCTCTTTATTTTAAGATTCCTAATAAATAAAAGGACTTTATCCCCTTCTTTAAAGTAAAGTCCCTTAAACCTTTTTAAATTAAAATATCGGCTTATTTTTTATCTAACGAATTCTAATTCTCCTTTGAGCTTTTTATATAATATATATAATTTCTCAATTTTAATTAAGGCTTTAGGGACGTTCGTATTTAGTCCTTCTAAGAGTTCTAATTTATACTTATAATTTACAAAGAAAAGTAAAACCTTAGTAATTTCTATAGGGGAGGTATTATATACTAATTATACTATAAATAGTAATTTTACCCAATCGTTTTATTTAAAATTAATATAATTCCTTAAATATTATTCTATAATCTAATTAATCCTTTCCGTTTATTTATCTATCTATAGGTAATATACTATTAATATCTTGCTCTTAGTACCGAATTTAATTATTAATATTTATTAAAACTTAAACGCGAATTTAATATCCTTATCTATAATCTATTCCTTCAATTAACCGTATACTAAAATAATATTCCAATAAATTATATTTACAAATTACTCTATTAATTATATTTCTTTATAGGGTAAGAAGTAGCTCTATTTAATTAACCTATTTACTACTATTAAAATACTATTATAAATAACTTCTATTATAATATTTATAAATAGTAGTAATTTAATAATAAAATCTATAATTACCGAACTCTATAGCCTTTTTACAATTTTTAAGGGTTCGAAGAATCTATATAGTTTATATCTTACAACCCTAATTTTACTATAATACTTATAGGCCTATAATATTCAAATTATTTCGGTTTTTATTCCTAGAAAGTCGTAGTATTACTATATCCGTACTATAATTTTAGTAATACTTATATATCCTCCTATCTTAAATATATATATCCCTATAATAAGCGCTTCGTACTATTTAAGCTAAATGTAGGCCTTATTATAGTACTATAATTTATCGTTTTGGAGGACGATTCCATCTTTTTAATTATCCTCCTATCTTTATCGCTCCTTAGGGGTAACGACTATAATATAAAATTTAGGGTCTTATATTTTAATTTTATAAATAGTATAATATTCTACTTATTCCTATAGGGGGTATATAAGTAATTTATCCAATTATTTTTAAAATAAGGGTATAGAAGCTTTTATAGCGTTTTTTATATAGTCTATCCGCTAATTTAATATATTAGTACGAATATTCTCCAATCCCTTCTTATAATTAATCCTAAAATTAAATTCCAATAAGAATTCGGCCCAACGTATTTAACGGCCGTTAAATACCTTCGTAGTTATAAAATACCGAAAATTATTATAATTAATATAAATTTGTACTTTATATATAATTCTATTAAAATATAACTTCCATTCTTAAAATACTTTAATAATAATTAAGAATTCCTTATTATAAATAGAATAATTATAATAAAGTCCTTCTAATTTCTTTAAAAAGAAAATTATAAAATATAATTTCCTATACTCGTCGTATTGTCCTAATTATCCTCTAATAATATAATCCAACGTATTAATTTTAATTTTAAAAAGTTTATTTAAGTTAGGAAATTTCAATATAGGGTTTATAGTAATTATATTATAAATAGCCCTAAAAGTTTCCTCTTCCGATTTTCCCTATATAAAAACGGCCTCTTTCCTAATAAATTCGTATAGCAATTTAATAATCTTTTTATAGTCCTATATAAATATATAATAAAAATTAATAAACTTTAGGAATTTATAGACTTTAGTTATATTCTTAGGCGTTAATTAATTTCGTACGGCTTCTATTTTATTTAATTCTATTTTAATTTTATTTTTTGAGATTAAATATTTAAGAAATATAGTCTCTCTTATATAGAATTTACTTTTCTCTATATTAATAGAGAGTTTATATTCATATAATATATTTAATACTTTCCTTATATATTTTTTATATTCCGCGAGAGTTTTGGAATAAATAAGGATATTATTTAAATAGTAAATAGCGAACTTATTAAGGTAGGGTCGGATTGTGTAATTAATAATAAATTAGAATATTATAAGTATATTAATTAATCTGAAGGGTATAATAAAATATTTATAATATCCGTAGAGTATACGAAATACTATTTTCTATTTATTTCCTTCCTTAATTCGTATATAGGTATAAGTAATAAGTAAATTAAAGCGCGTAAAATATTATACTCTTTCTAATTAATTTCAAATGTATAAAATTAGGGGTAGGGGATAACTATTTCTTATAGTCTCTTAATTCAATTGCCTATAATTAATATAAAGGTATAGCTTTCCGTCCTTCTCTGGTACGAAGAGGATAGGGTACTTTATTAGTAATGTAAATTCCTAAATATATTTTCGTTTTAAATTTTCGTTTAAATACTTCTTTAATTTTATATTTTAATTTTTATTAGTATAATATATTTTAAAGAATTTAAATTTGGTTCCTTCCTTAAATTTAAATTTATAATCCTATAATCTTTATAGCAATAGTCCTTTAAAGTATTTATTGATAAAAGTTAGGTATCCTTAATATTCTATTAGAATTACTATTTTCGGTTTTTCTACTTATTAATTTTAGTAATAATTAAATTTGTATTAAGCGTTAATTATTAATACTTTTACTAATATTATTAACCCTTCTTCTATAATTTTACTACTTTTATTAATAGTATAAATTATAATTTTTTTATACTATTTATAGTAAGGTTGTAGGAATATTGCCTCCTTAGCTTATTTCCTACTATATTCCGGGTTTTTTATTAGTAATTGGATATATCCTAGGATATAGGTAGCTACCTTCCTTTTAACTAATATTTAGGTTATATACTATATACTATAAGTACCCTAGGATTATATTTTTAAATAGCCCTATTTTTATAATATTAAAATTAATTTCAACTATCTTACCTTCTATTATAATAGGGAATAGTAACGTTTCCTATTTTACGATTTATATTTTAAAAGGTCCTTTTACTATAAAGGGAATTTTCTTCTTCTTTTAAGGAATCCTTAATTAAGTAACAAACTTAAATAAAATAAAATTTAGTTAAACTTTAAAATTTACTAATATAAGAGCCTAGTAATTTTTTTAATAGGTTACAATTTTAAATCGTTAGTCCTCTTTCTCTTCTTCTATAGCAGCGACCTCTATAGGTACTATAGGGTTTTAGATTTTATTTTTCCGACGGTTATATCGCCGGATAATCCATTTTATTTAGGGATTTAATTTTTACCGGGCCTCCTTAAAGGCCTTAAACCGTTTCCTAATTCCTAGCGATAGTTATTAAAAGCATCCTTTTCCTTAAGTTCGGGCTCGTCTAACGAACGGTATTCCTATAACTATACTAAATAAATAGTTTTCTTATTTTTAATATTTTTAATTATATTAACCTATCGGATATAATATACAATTTCTACTTTATACGCTTATACTTTCTATTTTATATAAATAGGGTAATTAAACGTTAAGTACTATTACTATTAAAAATCGGTCTCTCCCTATTTTAAATAAATATAAATATTATAGGAGTATATAATAAGTTTCTTAAGTACTAATTATTCGCCCGCTTATATAAAGGGATATAAACTAAATATAAATTATTTGTTTATAATAAGGGCAGCCTATAAATTTCCTCGGTTGAAAGTATATATAACGGGTCTAAATTATCCCTATCGATTTAATCTCCTAACGGGCTAAAAACGGTTATCCTATTTCTTCCTATAATATTCGGGGTAATTATAAATAATATATTAGAATTATAGTATTTAATAATAGGCGAAATAAAGGGGGTATATCTATATAATATTTTTTATAATTAATTAATATACTTTAAATAATTCTAGGGTTTATTTTTAAGTAATTTATAATTTCCTTTTAATAATAATAGTTTACTTCTTCTAAAAAGTTTCCTATTTTTCGTACTCCCCGCTCTTATTTAGGTAGAATTACTATAATTCCGTTTAATACCCTTCAACGGTCTAATTGGGGTAGTTATATTAATATAGATTAATGAATTTATAATTATTAAATTCCTCGGGTATAAATATTAAGGGCGAAATTAATAGTAGGGTAGTATTTATTATATATATAATTATAAAGAGAGCCTAGTCGGTAGTAGGGAGGTTATTAATTTCTTCCTATATTAAGGTTTAGTACGCTTATACTTAGGGTATATTATTATTCTATACCTCCTCTTTAGAATCCTTCTTATTAAATCCTTCCTATCTATATTTATTATTAGCCTCCTATTAAACTTCCTAATCGAAATTTATAATTCTATTTATAGTATTTTCTAAATCGTTTTAATTATATTCGGCGTTAGCAATTTTAATTACCCTAACTCCTTCTACTATAGTAGTTTCCGTTTTCCTCCAATTTAATTATTTAAATATATAATAATCTTTTTTTATATACCTAATTTTATTATAATTAAAGTATTTAACCTTCGAAAGGTCCTATTTACTTTAATTAATTTAAATTATATCGATTTCTATAGGTTTTAAATAGGTAGTTTTAGAAAAGTAAATTCCCTAAATCCTTTTCTTTTTAGTATTAGTATAATAGGTTTTAGAAGGAACGAAGGGAATTACTCTTCCTTTCTTTTCCTACTCCTATTAGAATAGTCAATTATTAATACGGATAATTATATCGATATATATATTAATAGGTTCGGGACGGTCTTTTTTATAGAATTCGTCCTTAATTCTTTCCTTAAAACTAATATAAAATAGCTATATTAACCTATTATTATTAATATTATTACGAAGGGAATCTTATTTAAAGAATATAGTATAGGTTAAAGTAGATTTAATTTATTAAAACTAAATTAAGCGTTTCTAAGCCTAACGAATTTTATCCTTTTTTTAAAAATTTGAATAAGGGCTTTAGTAAATTTATTATAACTACTTAGAATCTTCTTATTAAAATCCAAAGCGTTATTTCTATTTTTATAAAAGTCTTTAAAAATAGGTTCGTACTAGGTAAGGGCCCTATTTACTAATTTAATCCCTATATAGGCTATTTTATTAAATTTAGAGTTAAACCAATTTCTATAGAAGTAGAGATAGGTTTACATTTAGATTAAAAATCCTATAAAGGTAAATTACTATCTATCGTACTCTTTAAATATAGTTAATTTAAATTTAGGATAGTTAGTAAGCGGAGTATCCTATATAGCCTCGAACTATTAGTATATAAAAGCAAGGCTCGCAGGATTACCCTAGTAGGTAAAATTATTATTATTTCTAATAATAAATATAATAAAGCGAAGAAATACCTTTAATTACTATTTAAAATAAGTTAAAAGGAATAATTAATATATAACGAACGGTAGTTTAATTTACTTAAATAAAATAATTGAAAGTAAGAACTATTAGAATCGTTCGGTAAAGTTAAAGGGTTTATAATAAATATATTTATAATACTAATTTTAATAATAATAATTAAATTATATTAATTACTATCAAACTATTTAATAATTTAAATTCTCTAATCGTCCCTTTATACTTCCCGTATCGTTTATTCTATAGCTAGCTCACTTATATTATCGTAATACTAATTTACTCCGTAAGCCCGGCGTTAATTTACTAGCGTAAGCCCGGAATTAATTTACTAGCGTAAGTCCGGAATTGGCTTACCAGCGTAAACCCGGAACTAGCTTACTAGCGTAAGCCCTATCTCCGACGCCTTTCTTAACCCTACCCTAGCCCGTAATTATACGAGCTAGCCTTTCTAGGTTGCTTATACTACCGATAGTCTGGTTAGCCCGTGTACTTACCTTAAATTCGTAATACAATTAGTTTAAATTATTGTACGTAGAGTTTAAATATGTATTTAATAACCCGTATACTTTACTCTATAATATATTTAATAAAATATATATACTTATTAAAAAGAAGTAAAAGGATTATAATAATAAGATCGCCCGTAAAAGCTTCACTTTATGGGATAGTTACAAACGTAACCTTCTATTAATAACTATTATAGAAAAGGTTTTGTAAAAGGCGCTTACCCTTATTTAAAACTAGTATAACTAGGTTAAAATATATATTATAAGTAATGTTTAAGCTACCTTCTATACGTATAGTTACTTTTAGTAGTTCGGATTACCCTATTATTATATACTGGCGGTACGTATAGACTTAACGCATAATAATTTTAGTATAAAGGGGGTTATAGAATGTAGATTATTCGTTCTAGAGGAAATTGATTAATATTAGTACTTACCTACGGATTTAGTAATTTCTTATTCCTTTTTACTATATTATTTTAAGAGTCAATTTACTAATAAAAGTAGGCTATAATTGACCCTAAAAAATATATTAAAGATTTAAATATTGTTAAGCAAATAAAGAAAGTTAAAATGAAGGTAATAGACTTACCTCTCCAATTTACTAAATTTATTCCCTTATAAACTACTTAATCTAATTCTACTCCTAGTATTAATAGTTAAGTAAGTTAGATAAGCTATATAATTCAATATTAACCCCTTCTTACAACCAATTAAAAGACGAGCTTTATTAAAGTATAAAAGGGTTTAAAGGCTAATAAGTATTTACCTTCTTACTAGGAAGAGGGATATATTGTTAGAAGTTATAGTAGCCTAGTAGTATTAGTAATAGAGGCTCCCTATATTTTTAGTACTAATTTACTAACTAGTATCCCTTGCGAAATTATTTATATACCCTTATTACTACCATCTAGGCAGCCGCTAGTATTAAAGCCAAAGTAGTAGAATATGTAATTATATACACATATATAGAGTAAATTATAAAATCATATAAATTAGAGAGCTCTAAAATAGACTATAAAAAATAAATACTCCTCTCCTCTCTACACTCTTCTCTACACTACACACAAATCTAGTAATATAGGGTACGGTTAGGTATACCTTAGCGGTATGCGTTAACAGCTTTGGCACGTATAGGCATACGAGGGTTAGTCTGTATAAGAAACCCTACTTTTTTACGGGGATTCTCGCTGATTTTAATGACAGGGACCCCTGCACACCCGGGGCACACAAAATATTTGACGTGCCAGCTCCCCTGCCCTGTACTCTTACCCCATGCGGTTAAGTAGTCTAGATATAGGGGAAGGGGGTAGTCTGTCTATAGCCCGGCTCACTGCAGTGGGGAACTGGAAAGAACGGACCGTAGCCGCCCGGCCGTTGGCACCATCACACAAAAGTGCGTTCCGTTCTTTTTCGTCACCGGGCTACGACGCCTGCAGCGGCCGGGGGTTGATATGGGAGACCACTTCACATCCGATACCTACCCCGCGCGCACAGCTTGGTAGTAGCCTCTTCTTTCTTTTTTTTTTTTTTTTTGCCCTTAAGGCTGTCTGAAAGCAACGACTCACAAGGCTTATTGGTATGCGAGGGATATCGGCAAAGGCTTGGGTGAAAGTCGGCATTGCTTTTGGATAAAATTCTGTCTACACTACACTCGCCGAAGTGGGATGACAAAAGTCGCATGAATGAGCGTGAATCCCCTTTGCTGCTAAAAGCGGATTCCGTTCGGACGAGGTTGTCTTTCATCTTGGCCGACTACAAGCCACCCAGACAAAGCTCATTATGGCTCTTGTCAGTTTGTATACTGCCTCGACAGCGCCGCAAACTATTATTAATGCACGTACATACACAAACGGACCTGAAGTTGTCCTGGTCCGCTCGAGGCATTGTCACAGGCTATGTATGATACAACCTCTACGCAAGCACAATTCCTAACTGAGCTATGTAACCTCCATCGTATGTAGTAAGGGGTCCGGGCGTGGCTTGGTCGGGGCACCGGCGGAACAACGAAACGTCGAATGAGCGAGGGATGATCGGCAAGCTTGACTCTGAATCACTCCTAGATAGCGGGGCGGTGGAGTGGTGAGAAGCATTCTCGACATTGCCATTGGTGGTCATTGCCCATTGCCTCGATCTTGAAGTCCCCCCTAGTGTACCGTTGCTTTTTGAAGCGAACCTGCGGCTTCGGACCACTTGGGATCTGATCCGCGATCCTGGGCTTGGTTTCTTTGTTTTCAGCTCCGAGAGGCAAGACGCTTGAGAGCGTCGAAAGTCGAGTAGGTACTAGATGCTCCAGTTTACCAGCGAGCAACAAAGACCCCTTTCATGAACTGACCACAGAGCAACAGAGCTGCTACTCGGTCGGCGTCCAGTTGCCACGTAACTAAAACAGGAAGAGCTCGTCAGAGAGAGACAGAGAAAAGACCTTCAATGGATTATGTGGGACCGGGCAGCCATGATGGTCCTGAAATTGGATCAAATTCCTAGCGCTCCACTTCTTCTCTTGTTTTCTCGAAATTCCAAAATCTCTTGGCCTGCGACCTCGCATCGGCAGCCTGACAACCTAGCCATTTTCCAAATTAGCAATTCCACCGTTACGGCCGGAGGTGGGAACTGGCTTTCAGGCAGCCCGCCCGGCGAGTCCGTTTACTAATGTGCCTGTATAGTCAGCCTAGAACTTTTTCGGATTATATGTTTAAGAGGCGTCGATGTGTTATATCTAACAATGTCGACTCGATACCTATCGGCCTCTCCTTTACAAAAAAAGTGCGTAAAGACTTGTCCTCGACGCCGGATTCGATACGAAGTCACATGTCCCAATCTTGCAATGTAGCTCATGGTTCCCCCCCGGCGTGGAAATTATTCAAAGCGATGACGCCTCGTTTGACATCCTGGATGAACATCACCAGTCAACATTGCTAATGGGTAGCAGTCCAGGGGTGTGGCGTCTGCAAACGGGGCCGAGTCTGGCCTGCACCCGGTTTGTCATTCCCTTTGTTATGAACGCCAGGCGCAAGCAAACAGATATAAGATCACGGCACCCGATGTATCGCCAATCTCACAGCATGGCTTTCCTCTCCACGGAAGTTGACACCAGCTGGCTAGCGGCCATGTACCCCAGGGTTTGCACGTATGGGTGACAGGCAAACGAGAGACCCACGACGGCGCCGAAGGCGAACAAACCGTAAACGGACCAGCGTCGATAATGGGACTTGTACGACGTGTTCGTTACCCGTGGGACAATGGGCCGCACGACGTCGATTGCCTAGATTACTGGATAACATTCAACACTCAGTTCTGGATCGTTGGGCCGGACAGTCCTTCAGTGACTGTTTCATGACTGCAATGGAGCGCCATGGATTCGATGCGTTGCCTCGAGGACAAGGCCAGAATGCCATAGTGCAAACTTTGGAGGCCGATTATTGATTGTCGGCGAGTGTGAACTACCCCAACTCAGACCGACAAATTCTTGTGGTGGTCATGCTGTGGACCGGTCAGCGCGTCCAAAACCCAGATGCATGATCTGGATCACCAGTTGGTATGGAACCAGTTACCCGGTAGCCGGTTGCTGATACAGCATACCAGTACGTCATTTGCGAAGGCTTGACCCAGCTCATAAGCGCAATTCGCATTCTTGCTGTGCTCGCGATCAGACGACCGCCGTCAGTGGTGCCTCCGTGGGTGATATACAGATTAGGCGGAACTGGCAGGATGGAATGAGGGGGATAGGTTCTGATACCAGTTCGCGGTTTATGGTTGTCATTTCAACGCTCATCCGGGGACACGGCCAGAGAGATTCATGTCGCCAGTCTCATATGAGATTGCAACTGGCAGTCACTGGAGTCGCTCGCATCGAACTTTTCACACAAAGCCAGTGACAACCCTCCAATTTCACGTGATTGCGCGATCGAATCGATGACGTCCTCGGTGGACTACACTAGTGTCATGCATTGACATTACACTATGTACACTACACGTCGTCCGGATTGCGCACATCACTTGAGAACATGGCGCTGACATTGTGAAGTCTGGCAGAGTGATAACTGGTAGTGTACAATGAGCATCGGATCCAGAGGAACGGAATTCGAAGACACGGACCAGCCAAATCCAACGAGACCAACTCGAAACTGGAACGAACCAAGGGACAGATCCCAACCAACAATCGACATGCAAAATCTAGCTGAGAAGTGGAAGCTTGCCGCGAACGTGCCTTCCCAACACGTGCAGTAACGTCACGATCAACAGCCAAGTGGGCCTTGATCCAAGCGCCCTCTTCTTTGTATTCTTTCAACCACTCGGAAGGTCAGATTTGGTAATGTCGACCCACATCCAAAGCTGCGCAGGACGTGCTGCTGGTGATGCACAAGCCAGAGAAAGGTCAGAGCGTCGGCTCGAGCAGCTCCCCCTCTTGGCGCTGCGAGACTGCATGCAGCTTCCTGCAACGCGTGCAGCGCCCCGTCCCCCTCCCCCACCACCTCACGCAGGCGGAGCAACCCCCGTCTTTTCGTTTCTTCATTGTACACTATGGAAGCGTCCAGCACCGCCTATCAACCGGGGCGTTCTACCGCCAGACTACCTCGAGGTGATGGCGGGACAATAGAGCTTCTCCCTTCCAACAATTTTTTCGGATCACCGCTCCTCTCTTTTTGAGGTTATCTGATATTACATACTACGATGGTCCGCCATCAACTTTTTACTCCGTCGTTGGTGATGTTGTTGTTGATGCTGGGGTATTATGGGGCCTCAATTCCTCAGCTGGGAAAGAAGAGCCTTTGACTTCAACCACAAAGCTGGCAGCGAGGTGTACGTGGAAATCTGGTTCCTAGTAAAAGGTCCGTCTCCAGTAAACCGGGAAAAAAGTGGAAGCTCAAAACTCTCCTTCCCTTGCCTACAGTATCCGCCCTCTCAAGAGTCTCACCAAGTCTCACCTTCTCTTGTTCTCGCAACTGCCAGCAGCATCCTCTCTCGTTGTCGCCCAAAAAAAAAAGCTTTCGAGGTTCTCCGCACGCGTTCCCCTTTTCCCTTCTTCCCGCTGTCTCTAGCGCTGCCTGTACTTTGCATGTAACACTACTGGGCAGAAGTACCGTCATAGTAGCGTAGCTAAAAGGTAGGTACTTGCTAAGCCATAATCCCCAGGTTCAGAGACCAGTTGGCTACCAGGGTACGTAATAAGGTACAGTACGTAGCTCTCGTGGGCTGGCCGCGGCCGGTGTTAGTGTAGTTGGAGGCTTGGAGCTTCCCCCAGTTCCCCAGTCAGAGTTCCCCCAACTGGGTGGGTGTCTCTGCTTACCCTAGGCTCTTTACACTTCCACTTCTCTCTCTCTCTCTCTCTTCGGACGCTTTTTGCTTTGCCGCCCACCACCACCCACCACCCCCAGCCTTCTTTCCCCCAGATCTTTTTTCTCTCTCCCTCCCTCCGTCTTTCCTCTTTCTTCTCTCTTTTCTCCATTTCCGCTACTTTTCACACGCGTTTTTACCGCCTCGGTCGCGATTTTGCGAGTCTCTCCGATATCGCGTTACCTACTTAATTCAACAAGTTTCACAATGTCTGCCACCCGCAAGAGAAAGCCTGAAGAGGAGCCCGAAGAGCTCGTTTCCCTCCCTGAAGATTCTGACGGCGAGGAGGAAGAGGAGTAAGTACTACCCGCTGTTTTTACCTCGAGCTTCATCTGTTCCTTGTTTCTTCGTGATCGTTTTGCGATGTGCCTCGGCAACAAGAACACGCGTTGGTGACGGAGCTTTGCTGCCTTTGCGCATTGCGGCGCCAATGCTTTTTTGTGTTGCTAGTTGAATCGCCAATCGTATATTGGTGTGGATTGCGATCACCCGATACTTCAAGAGGCGGCGCCATCACTTTCAGTGGGTAAACAAAGACAGGCAAAAAACATGCATATGAATATGCCTTTCATCCAAGCTTAGATAGCTAACGATTGGCCTCCCTCAGGTATGTCTCCACTGGCGATGAGGAAGAGGATGTTGATGACGACGAAGAAGATGAGGAATACGACGGCGAGGAAGGAGGCGAAGATGAAGAGGAAGAGGAAGAGGAGACCACAGGTAAGCCACTGCAGCCCTGCCCACTTTGCCCCTGTTAGCTAGTCTTGGACAAATATAACTGACAAAACTGACCTTCCAGACAAAGCCCCTCCCAAGAAGAAGCTAAAGACGGCAGCTGCCGAAGACGAGGAGGAAGAGGAACAAGACGAGGAGGAGGAGGAGGAGGGTGACGAAGAGGATGAGGACGAGGAGGAGATTCCCGAAGAAGAGGAAGAAGATGATGATGCTGAGGCCGAGGCCGAAGAGGGCAGCCCCAAGAAGGCTCAGCGTTCAGCCTCCAAGGCCGTGGACGAGGATGACGACGAGGAGGAGGCTGATGCCGCCAAGGCTGCTGCTGGTGGTGATGATGAGGAGTAAGGGGGCTCATTACCTCCCTCTCTCCTTAGTTTCACGGCCACGGCCTTCTTTGGCCTTTCCTGTTTCCTTCAACCTCATTGTCATTGCTTGAGTTACTTGGCTTAGGAGTCATCTTGGATCTGGTGCTTTTTGGATATGGATTTGATAGGCGACTGCTTAGAGATGAAAAACACGAATAATGATGGCTTCAGGGTTTGGTTGATCGATGGACGTGAAGTGCATATCAATCGCGAGAAGATAAATAAGATACTTCTGGGGCCAAGTTATGTAGTGCGACATCAATACATCTCAAGCATGACATCTACTCAAAGGACTAGACGTATATACCTTGCTCAAATCGGACCCGCTCCATGCGTTCGTTGACTGGATCTGTCGTCACATTAAACATTTCCAGGAACAAGAACCCAATTCTCTCAGTGTCCAATCAATAGGTAGCTGAACCGAACAGGCACCTTGGACCGATCCCGATCCCGGTCCCCCACATCCGTAAGGTACCGAACAAATGGTGTGCATGACACTCGACACTCATTCTGATTGACCACTGGATCGTTTTGATTCGTCTTTGTGTGCGCATATGGAATCGGGGCATTGGAGGGCAGTCCCTCGGTCCGGGTGCAAATGTCAGAGGTCCAAAGCTGGAATTGAAATAGCGGGAGATACGTATACTTACTTGGTCGTGAGTCTCGCAAGCTGAGGCGTGTAGGTTGAAGTTCGTTTTATTCTGATCTGCTTCAATGTCCTACGTACACTACAAGAAGTCTTGGAAAAATTCAAACTAGAACAAGTCACTCGTTTTTTTATCCAGAAGCTGGATATTTAGTACTTGGAAAGTGTTTTCATTAATATGGCTAGTATTGATGTATTTCTTGTAACTCACATAAGGTGCAGGACCGTCGGTTAATGTGTTGTGTACCACTGGACTAGCCATGCCCTCCTTCCCTTTTACTCTTTTCCTTTTGTTTATAAGTCGGTTATCGTCAGACAATGCTGTCTTCCTATTCATTTTAATATATGTTCAGACAAATCCTCTGCCCTATTTTACATAATCCTAGCATATATATTGTGTTCCAAACGCTTTTAGTGTCGTGACTTACCATGCGTGTATTTCCCCGGTGCAAACAATGCCTCATGATTTCCCCTCCTTTTTTTTTTTTTTCTTTTCGACTGTCTTTTTACCACTTCGCAACCCAGCATCATTGACCTTCCCTATTCGCATTCCCATACTCATCCCAGATCTTCCTCAACTGCTTCCTCTCCGCCGCCAGTCGCTTGTGCTCGTTCTCCAATGTCTGAATGTACATCCTTGCGCGGTCAAGGACCTCAGACTTGCTCACTCGGCGTTCCTTGTCCGGAATGTCCAGCTCAGCCATATCGGTAAGTCTTTTCAGTGGCTGTATCTGCTCTGTGGTTTCGGCTTCGAACCCTTGCTCACCGGACAGGGCGACCGAGGGAGGGAGGACGTCCAAAAGCGCTTCGAAGTGGGCGTTGAGTCGGTTACGGTACTTTTGTTCTACCTTGTTGTGCTTGACGCGGGCGATTTCCTGCCGGGGACTCGCTGTATGTGCTGTGTCGAGGTCCAAATCATGCCCAGTGACGGAATAGCTCCTGTTGCTGTTGTTGTCATGGTCCAACACCATGTCCGTGTCACCGTCACAGGTCCCGGCTTCCCATGCTTGCTCCACATACAAGGCTCTTCTACTCGTTATCTTTTCCAAGCTGACCCCCTTGTGTGATTGTTGAACTGGTTGTTGTTGTTGCTGTTGTTGCTGCTTCCTTTTCTTGTTGCTCTTGTTGTCTTCCTTTCGCCCCCTTTCTTTGCCTTTTGGGTTCATCAAACTTCCAGCAACATCTTCCTGCACCCATAACAGCGAGGACGGGCGGCTAGCCGTCAAGCTTCGATTGACAGCAGCTGAGAGTTTCATGCCGGCTGACGACGGGCTATGTGCTGATTCTGCGTCTTCAAGCTTGCTGCTAACCAATTGTCCGTCCTCTGTCTGTGCCAGTCGGTGTCGCCGTCTCTTTCTAAGCTTCTCCTTGTTCTTCGCAGCACCTAATTTCCCTGTTAATGCTGCCTGGCTTCGCCAAAAAGCGTTTGTATAGGTAGTGGTCATGTTCTGATCGATGTATTTGTGTTCCCCATTATAATCTCCACCCAATACAGGCTTCAATATGTCGGGTAGCGATTGCAAAGATAGTCCCGCAGTGGTTGGGCTTTCGTACTGCATTTCGTCGGCCACGTAGGGGGGCCATGCAGTGTACGTTTGGTTGCAAGTCGGCCATGTATCAGAAGGGAATGAACTGGCAGTAACGACATCTGCTGAAAAAGCTGTAACAGGGGAGGTAAGAGAGCCCAGCAGATAGGCTGAGTGAGGTGTAACCGGTATCGAGCCGGACACAGTGAGTGCTGAGGTGGACAGTGTCAGCCCTACGGATCTAGTTCCATCCGAGAAGCTGCTTGAGCGGAGACAGTGTGGTATATGATGATCCGCATATACGCCATGAGATCCGGACGGGGTGTGTTGTATCGGCGTACAGTTGGTTCTTGAATCTGCGTAGTTGTCTGTTTGCAATTGTAGAGTAACCGCGGGGGTTGAGAAGTCAGAATGAGTAAGTTGTTGGTAGTCTAAACAAGCATAGCCGGAGATGTACGGGTCATGAGGGTGATTGCATGGTATGCTCGGATGGGTCGATGGCTGTCATACTGTCAGTTGAGATAATTCAAAGGTTACCAGAAATTAAAGTGTGAACTGCTGGCAGTGGTCCGATTCTTGGCTTAATAGCAGCGGGTAGATTCTGGGCGCGATGGCAGATCATATCTGAGTATCCCGGCAATATCAGGCCATGATTTCGGAAAACATGCCACTCTGAGCCACGGTTATCACATTTCTTCGGCGATAAGCTTTGGACAGACATGGACAAGCAGATCCCCCGTGGTACAGGGCCGTGTTCGGGTATAACTCGTGGGAAAGGAGCACGAACAAAGAAACTGTGCGACTGATACTTACTTGTATATCATCATAGAAAGGTCGACGATCACTGTCCAAAGGTTGCATTGTTTAGCGGATGAGTATCTTGCTATTGCCTCAAACATGGGAGTCCAGAGATGCCAGGATCAAGGCAAGACACTCTCTGGCTCTGGCGATCATGTTCTCTGATACTTATAGCTCCAGAACTCTGTTCTGTTTCACAACGAGAAGGGGCCATAATATTGACTGCCGGTTTTCTGCAGAGGTGTTTGCAAGGATAGCGCGTTTTCTGATTTGGAGGTACTAGAGGCAACTATGTTACAAGTTTGCCGACGGAACGAGACGCCATCTCAGGATTGGGACACCTGACGAGGCTACCGTAAAGAATGGGAGAGTCACTGTACCATTGTGCCCAAACAGAAACAGGACGAGAATAGCCCATCTCGGAAATTCGGGGGATTCCATTCGGAAAAGAGTGTATGCGTGGGTTTCCGTCTCAATAACTGAATGTCGGTAGACAGGGGGCGGCTATGCCCGGCTCCGCGCTGTTGGCTGCTCGAGTCTTCTGTATGCGGTCGGTTCGACATGGGTGATGGGTTTGAGGTTGTCCTTTCGATGATCCTTTGATCATTCGTCGTTCTCGATGAGCCTAAGACACGATCCTATCTTTGCAGCCGCATATTCATCGATCGTGAGTTCCCGAAGTCTCTGTATCCAATCGTGCGTCTCGAAGCCATCGAAAATCTCTTCCATTGCTAATTCCCCGTTAGCCCTAGCGCTACATACTTAGATGCGGGATTCTAAAAAAGGGTCTCCCATTCACCCGGGTACCGGTGCCCTCCGCCCTAGTGCGCGGTGGAGGAGTTACATTGCTTCCGAATCTACCTGGCTGTGGTTTGTTCCGTGGTTTTTGCTACTTTGTTCTTGAACATTGACCTGTCATTGGCCTGCCGAATGAAGACTTCGGGACATGTCATTCGATTTCGCCTTCAGAGTCACACCATACGGTAAGGGCCGTGGCGGACATCGGCGAGTGTGGCGTAGTGAGTTGGCCTGGAAATGCTTAGTTGCAAATCATATAGCTTCAAGGCTATTGAGGACCAGGCACAACATCTTCAGCCCCTGAAGATCAGGGAAGGACGAACATTGGCTGGAATAAAGTCCGCATGTGTTGAAAAGCCACTTTGGCTCGTTTTCGGTGCCAACTACCACGGTTGTAGACTGCTATGCGTCATGTCATCGAGATCCAACGTTGTCTGTAGAGTCGAAGTGTTTGCGGAAACAAATCGATACCTAGTTTTATGTTCTTTTCAATAATTTTCTCTCAGCTCCAGGCGTGTTGGATATCAGGTCTCCATCCATGTTGATATGAGTCGGTATAAGTTCGCACAATCAAATTGATACAGTTGTCGTCTCTCTTTTAGTATCAGATAAAGACACTACAGTCCTAAAACCTTGACCTTGCGTTAGTCCTCCGATCGTTTCTACATTAGGCTAACAACGGCGATACATGTCGAGTGAAGCAACAGACACATGGCAGACTTGTCAGTGCCACATAGCACAGCATGAACACATACTAGTAAAGCTAAAGAGTGGCCGTCGGTAGCTCTTGATTGTTTTGAGATTTAGCTTGTGAATCAATAAAGTGGTCTGATGGGATGACTGTCGGTACTTACCATGCTCCAAATGTTTGACATCTTTCTTTCCTGTCTCTTCGTTACTATAGAACAATGTTGGATAAGGCAGCTCCAAAAATGATGAGCCCGTGGTCGAGAGGGGTCGGGACGGAAGAGTGTCCCTTGCGTTTTCCGGTGCAATGTCTCCGGAGGGATGCTATTGTGTGTGGTAAATGCGGCTGGCTTGTGACTTGTGATGCATGCAGCGGTTGAAACGCATCGTTGATACGCTTCTCCCAGGGGAAAATGCCGTCCAGACAAGAGCTGACGAACTACTACTGCAGCTCTGGAAACAAACAAGTGGCTCGGAAAGTAGTCGAGACCCGTCATAGATCGAGATGCCCGTTGGATGGTCGGGTGGCTGCATAAAGTTTGGGACTTCTATTAGCAAGGCTCGAAGTTTATGCGCGGGATAAAATTCGGATGCTTTACACTGGTAGGTTCTTCCTTCCGCCACGCCGACTGCCAATTTCAGTGGGATTTCTGTGATCGCGTTCCAAGGTTCGACAGTGTGCGAATACAGAAAGAATCCGTTGCGGATGCTGCAGCTTGACCATTTGGGATAGAAGGCGCTGTCAAGAAGGCGTAAAATGACCACTAAAAGTTGGAAACCCGGAAATCCGGGCAAGAAGTGGAAAGGGAAGAGAAATGTGACTCTCAAACTTGTAGTTCGAAGTTAAACTCTTTGCACGAAGGCGCACCGCCGCGCAGTGTTAAGGACGGAAAAACAAGGCAGGCGCTCAATTTGGTAGTCCTTCAGTTGACACATATCGTTCCTTCCAAGTCATGGTTTTGCCTTTGGGAAGTGGTGCGGTGGTAGATAAGTCTTGACAGAAAGCAGGAGCAGTGGGGAGGGGGTTTGGGCAGCTGTGCCCCCAGAATGGAAAGGGACTACCCGTGCTTTCTACTTTAGTGTTCATCATCATTCAGTCATTCTATCCCCCCTCTCGCACGAATCCATAAAAGGAGATCCTATCAAGGATACTGACCCATCCCATCAAGTCACTTGCTCACATCCAACATATCATTCACGATCAGTTCAGATACTACTCCAACGTTCTGTACCCGACGACGGAGCCTGAGCAACAGATGAACCAGTATCCCAAGTCTCCTGGACAGTCCTCCAATGCTGCAATTGTACGTTCCTCCCACATCGAAATCTCTGTGTCCAGAACGTGCCAACCGTCATCCCGCCTCCTTCCTCTTCAAACTAGCCTTTGCTTTACCCCCAGTACTCCTTCCTCACCTAAGACAGCTTGTAAGTGTCAATAGCCTCATCAACGCTCCTCAAAAGGGGCACAGTCAAGCTCCTAGAAAAGTCCTGGACACGGAAGGCTGAGGGCCGCACACGACCCATGTTGTGTGTTGTGAAAGGCAACATTACTACATTATTTTATTCGTGTTGTAAAACATTATTTCATCCCCTAAATGCTTCGTGACCCATAGTAGGCCACATATTTCAGTTTCAATAGGGACTCCAATGTCCATCCGACGCGCCCCAGCGTCCTTTGAGCGATACTGTGCCGTCTCGAATGTCTCCAAACAATGAATATTTCATCAAATTGGAAGTCATTCGTATTATGAGAGGTAAGATATACCCTCACTCAAGCGTCTCCTTGAGTTTTGAGAACCGTCTATCAGCTCACTGAATATTGGCTAGACCACCTGGGAGCGTCAGCCGCGTCGTGAACACAATGGTGTATTAAACCTTAGTTCAAGTCGTCAAGTGGGGGCGTAGAGGTAGACAAGTGTCTCATAAAGTTGACGCTTGGTAGCCCTGCAGAGGCACAGCAGGTTGCTGTTGAGAGCCCTGCGGGACTGTTGAAGGTTGTTGCGCAATAGGTGCATAATAACCGCCATACATCATGTTTTGCTGGTCAGGAATCGAATGTTGTCCAGCTACCATATTGTGAGGTATTTGACCCATCTGCATTGGTACGGGTACTGGAACTCGGACATAGGTGATTCTTCGGGACTTGTTTGTCGCATTGACGGTGTGTGTTTCAACACAGGCTCGAACGAAGAGGAAGAAGTGGATGATCCAAAGAATGCTAGAGAACGCAAGCAGGGTTCGCATGAGGCCTGTTAGGAGGTTGGGTATAACAGGTTCATCGTAGTAGTCTCTCGTGAATTCGTAGACGAAGACGCCACCAATGCTGACCCCCAAGGAAGCCACAAGGACAATGATCAGTTGAACACCGACATGAGCTCCGGGATGAATGCCTCGACGTCCTTTGGAGGCATACAATACTAGGAACTCAGCCACGGTCCATAAAATTGCCAGTCCAGCCTAGAGAGCATTAGTTATCATATGGCCATGTACAAAGATACGATGTCGAATGAGTATAGTTAATAAGGGTAGGACATACTGCCGAGGCATCAATGGCAAAAACGGGGTCTATTTCCCACCAGCGGTAATCCTCCGATTGCTCACCATAGACGCCCAGTGCCAGGCCAATTCCAAAAATGACGGCAGAGCACACAAGAGATGCGGTTTGGAAAGCCAATTTCACAACGTGCCATTTCTTGCTGTAGGCAATTTCCGAACCAGGAATCCGCAGAGGCAAAGGTTGGTATGTGCCAGTGCCATATCCAAACGGTACTGGCGCCTGTTGCTGCTGGAAAACCGCACCATTCTTGTCCTTGGTGACTGAATGAGGCAGGAGTGGTGCTCCTTGCATGGCTGTGCTTCCATCATTATCGGTTCGTTCCTGTGCAACATGCGTGCTGCTGGACGGTCCGGCTGCGGTCATTTTGTTCCTTTGTTTGACCAAGTTTGGGATAACGTTATCGAGATATTAGTAGTGATTCAGTTGACCGGTGATTAAGCGCGAAAAGAGCGAACGGCGTGACGACGACACAGATGATGTTGCGACAGGAAGTCTGATGATTGAACGAGAGAGTGTGCGCAGAGTGCACAGGAAGTCGTGAAAACAACGAGCGACAGTCGACAAACCGGCGGTGGCGTGCCAAAGAAAGAAAAAGGGAGGAATGAGATTTTCTAGATTGCAGTGCAAAGGGCTAGACGCAGGCTCCCATTGACTTTGGCGTACCTTGAAGTTGCAAACCTCAAGGTCTCTTTTACAACCCTATCGCATAAGGGTTTAGCGGCGTCTTGGCGTCTGGATGGCGAATCAGGCGGCGTGGCTGCCTAAAGGTCGGCTCATTGCCGGCATTGTTGGTCCTTCGCTACGGCGGGCAGCTCAGGGCAGGCACTTGGCTCCCGGCCCTAACTCTCTCGACAGACAAAGAGTTCCTGTCTAGCATGGAATGGCAATCGATGATAGGAAAGCGGGCCATAAAGAGATAGGTAGGTACCTAGGTACATAAGTAGCGGGTCAATATGGAATCATAAGCCATTTGACTTTGAGAAGGTGTAAGCTCACCTCTTTCCATTTATCTTCTTCGCCTTGGGACTTTCAACGGTAAAAGATGGTGAAAGGTACATGTAAAAGTCACAAGTCCAAATAATAAGCAAGAAAACAAAGGTAGCATCGATCGTTGTTCGAGAAGGGAATTATGCTATAATCAAACTTGGCTATTCACGCTGCAAAACCACCACCAAACCCATCAGTCCGAGCATGACAGTCTTGAGCCATGGGTGCTCGGATAAGAGAATGGTGACATAGCCGACAAAAGGAATGTAGGCAAAAACGCTCCTGTTTAAGACGATGTTAGCGGAATAATTGAAACGTCCTGGTACAAGCGAAAACAAATCATCATACCCGATAATGTCTTTTCTAACCAGGTAATCCTGTCCACTTGCGTAGAGCTCTGTGTCGTCCGAGACGTTGTTATCTCCCTTTGTGAGCAGTTTCGCTTCAGGTCTTCGAAATAGGCAGTCCTATGGTCAGCTGTATGTCCGGGGCAGCGCAAGGGGTGTAGCAGATGGAAAACGAACCCCTTTCCAAATTTCCTGACTATCCTGTGCACGATGGGGATATCCTTGCCCTTCACATTGTACACAACAATCTCCCCAACGCTGGTTTCGGCCAACACATTGCGGTTCCACAAGAATAAGAGGTCGCCGCGCTGAAAGGCCGGCTCCATGCTACCGGACAGGACGACGACAATCGGGGACGGGGAATCTGTGATAACCGAAATACCTTTCCACATCTGCGACATGGAAGCTGGTTAGCACGCCATTGATGAAGCTAAGCAAAGGCAAGTTACATAGCGGAGGGAGCTCTGGACAGGAACACACCATGAATGCAGTTGACAGGATCAGGCCAAAGTTCATAAGCTGGACGGCAGCTTGCCGCGGGTTTGCGAGGCCTGACAACATGGCGACGGCGGAAGAGCAGAAGCGATCGATGTCTGTTGTTGTGTGGATTGACGCGGCGCCGCAAGGTTCCTGCGAAAGTTCGGAGTGGCTGCTTCCCTGAATGGGTCGGATCGGTGTTGTTGACTTTTGCTGTACAGGTACTGGCGCCGTTGTAGTTGACAATTGACATCAGAGCCAGGCACAGCGGGAGCGGACACGGTGACAAGAAAGCCGCAAAATGGTTGCTTCTGATTGGTGGATGTAGAGAGAGGAGACCCACTCAGTTCCATCTCGAACGGCCCACAAGACATCAAGGTGCCTGCCCTGCACTTCATCATTGCAACAACCTCGACCTCAACTTCAACCACAACAACCTCAACCTCAACTTCAACCGCAACAACCTCAACAATATATCCTTTCTCTCAACCATGCATCATGGTAGATACCTTGAATAAAAAAAACTCGGAGAATATGACGCTCAGATTATTGACCTTTAAATGGATGTTTTTCACAGTGCTATCGTCATTCTTCCCAGTGGAAGCTCTTTATGAATTGGAAAAGACCGAAATCCGACCAAAAGACCATCGCTCCTACTTTTTCGTCCAGCTAGGTGTTTGAGAACTCGATACGATATTTTCCCCTGTAGTCCGTCGTTTCCTCGGAAGAAAAAGGACAACCAGACTTCACCCAACCGAATGGTCATGACCATCTGGATCGGATTCTCTCCGTTATTGTAGCGAAGGTTAGCTCTTTCTACCTCTTTTTTTGACAATGTGCTTTCTGTTTCGACCGCTTCTACCTAGAGGTAGGATGATATTCCATTTTTTGATTCAAGGTCCGGTAATGGAGCTGTGCCAGACGGGCTGCACGTCGCTGCCTTCATGTTCATTAGGTTGCTTTTGACTCATGGAAGGAAGTATTCTAGACAGTGCCAAAGAAACTGGCAGAGAACGCATTCCATTCTTTGCCTTGGTCATCATAGTTTTCTTTTTTTGATCTATCGTCTTTTATCGAAAGCGGCTGGCGTTCTTCACTCGCCTGTTCCTCAATATCTCCCGATTTTCACCTCTGACGACCAGTTCTCTCTTGCTCATCAACATGTCGACTGGCAACGAGGCAACGGAACGAAGCTCCCTCCTGGGCCGTGATCTTCCGCGACCGAATGGAGTTGTCCAGGACCATGTACGTTGCAAGGCCATTCGTTGCGCACATCATCTTGGATCGTACTGACAGTTTATATTTAGCCAATCTTTCTTCGTGTATGCCACGCGCCATGGGGCTTCATCAACCAGACCACTCTTGTTGTCCTCAGGGGCCTGATTCTGATCTACCTCACCATTCTTGCACCCATGCTTCTTGACTACAAACTCTACAAGCGGCAAGACGGCGACTCTCCTTGGCGCATTGCCTTCCAATTTTCGACCATTGCCTTCATTCTGTTGTGGCTCTATCACTTGCTCGCCTTTGTATGGCCCCCCTGTCTCTCCACCGGTAGTTTGACTTGTTGGTACTAATTCCGGGCTTTTTGGTTTAGTGCTGGAGCTACACGCACCTCTATTATCCCGATATCGATGAGGAGCACAACACATGGGAGTCGGCTCTGCTTCGCAAAATGTCACCGCCCGAACAAACAATCACTTCGCGCAACCGACTTTACTTCAGTTTGTATTACACAGTGTCCCACGTATTTGCCTTTATGAACACCTTCATCTTCTGGGCCTTTGTAGTGCCGAAGGGTCACGGCGAGTTACCCAAAGAAAGGCAAAGGGGCAGCGGCGATGATGCAGGGAGCCTCGTGGGTATGTTCCCATTGAGTCTCGACATTCTCCTTAAAATTGCGCTAACGAGACTAGCCGGTGATTTCTTTAGCCATGGATGGTTTGAACCTTTCTGTGTTCTTAACCTATGGGGTTATACATCACTCCTCGCTCTCTTTGAGATCATGTTTCTGAACAGCATCAAACGCCAGATCGTAAGTTGTCGAGTTTCTGGAGCAGGTCTTGATGTCATGACAGGAAGACTAATAAGTTTCATAGCCTGTGCACACCCACATCATTGGCTTGGTAGTCCTGCTGTGTGCCTACCTTGGCTGGGCTGCCTTTGGGAAGCTCTTCATCGGCCGTGCTCCTTACTTCTGGCTGGACCCTGAGATTGTTAGGTACAGAGAACTCATGTTTGGATACTGCGCCTTGTTCGTGGCTCTGGGACCTGCATGTAAGTCTCATCTGCTTCTCCGGCTAGGTGACAATAGCATCGTGCTGACCGCAATCGCTTTCGATAGTCTTTGCTTTTATGTATGGCCTTATTAGCCTGCGTGAAGAACTGGCAGAGAAATACGGCAGCCCAAGCCAGGACGCCACCCCAGATGGCTCGCAGCAGGGAGACCAGGAGTGAGATGGATAGGTTGGTTCGTGTTCTGATGAGAGGGGGCTTGCCATAGAACACGTCTGCATGCAATGGCATGCCTTCACATGATTCTGCCGCCCTTATTTTCTTTTAGCCTTGTTTTATCATCACTTTAACAGCTACTGGAACAGGCTCCTCTTTGCCGGCGATGCTGTCCCCCCTATTCGACGACTGCCCCTCAAAGCCACGTATATAGCCTAGAAGAGCATCAAATTTTCACATACGTTGAGAAGGATTATCCCGTGATCGAGTCATCACCCTTTCCAAATAGAAGGCATCACAATCTTGAAAACTAAGCGTTGGAATGGCCCCTAGCTGTGGGACTGACACCAAAATTCCCAAACCTACCTACCCCCCTGACCCCCTGCTTCCACGCAGCCGTAGCGGAGCCGCGGAGCTTTGTTTCACAAGGCCCCACTGTAGCGTCCCATGGCCGTGGATCTGTGCGGGGTTGAGATGACGGGCCCCTTGCCCGACTGAAGATTGGTGAGATCGATATCTGCGCGTTTTCCATGCCAACAAAAGCAACATCGATTGACGTCTTCAAATTGACAGTCGCAAAGAGAAGATGTGCTGTCATCTGGTCCCCAAGTGTATGTATCTTGAAGAACAGAAGCAGGCGACGTATATACCACGGGCCGACGACGGATTGGGCGAAACTCGACCCTTCTTCAGCCATTGGATGAACCATTTAAGCTCAGGCCAGGGCAGACTGGACGGAGGCCGCCTCGTCTGTTGACGTCGATGGACAGCTCAGCATTCATTTCGTTCAATCCGTCTTTACCATTGGAACTATCCCACATATCCATCGCAAGGCGAACCAAACTACCTACGCCATATTGCAGAGGGAAAGGAGGAAGTTGAAGCATGCAACCATCACCGGAAGCGCCATCGTGCACACCCTCAGCATGCATCAAGGCAGGCTGCAACATGCAGTCAATACAACCAACCACACGTCGTCTGAGCGCGGTGAATGGACGACAAGTCGATTTCCAGAACATGGCCCCTGTCTCTGGACAACGAACCACGATACTGACGGTTCTGGGTTTGCCAATTGTTGTTGGACGGATGTTCAACAAAACCCCTGCCAATTCAACCCAGGAGGATGGGTATCTACGTACAACCGCCGTCCCCGCCCTGCTTTTTGTTGGCTTCCCATCAATCCGGCATCACGCCTTTACATGGGCCGCAAGGCTGTTAACGGTATAAGTATCCCGCCCACCCCTCCCTTACCACACTTCTTTTCCTGGTTCTTACTCCCTGTCCCCCCAACACACAACCAAAGGGCTGCAAAGTGTTTGCTGGTGTTGTCTCGAGGTTCATTCGGTAGAGATAGCACCGCCTGGGCCCTGTCAATCCTTCTTTTGTGCTTCCCTCCCTCCTTTTCTCCCTCTTTTTTCTATTCTCCGGTTCTTCGTCTCTTTCGTCGCTCTCTTGGATCTAAGCTTCCTCCTGGATATCCGTCAACCCCGCTACCATTTCCCGGTTCATCTTTCCCAAGACCACCACCATGTTCAAGCGCTCGTTCCGATCCCGCGATGCGGGCAACTCTCAGAGGGAGCCTACCCAGATATCAACCAGTACAGATTCGCAACATCGGGTGGACAAGTCTGCAAGACTTATGAAGAAATCGAAACGGGATCTCCAGAAGCTATCGAACCTCAAGCAGCCGCTCGTGGGCGAAAACTCTTCGCGCACACAGCCACAGTCGACGCAAGCGAAGCCAGCCGAGAAGCCACTCGCCATTACCCCCTCCCCCATCATCACCATCACCGTGGGCGGCGAAGGGCGATTGTTTGCTGCGCATGAAGATATCCTGTGCCAGGCTCCTCTCTTCGAAAGAATGCTTGCGCAATCCAAGAGGATTTTGCTCGAGGATGAAGAGCCAGAGGTCTTCAGCGCCATCCTCGAATACCTCTACAAGGGCGACTACTACCCCCGTCTCCTACACAACCAGCAGCAGGACTCTTGGGAACTCGAGGACTCTCTTTCTATCCCCGCCAATCGGGCCGCGCCCCTTACACCCCCGACAGGCAACAACTCACCACAACTCGGAGGTGGCTACGCGGGTCAGTTCCCCATCGAGCCGACCGTGTTTCTCTCCAGCCTGAACCAATACTTGCTCCGCGACACGGTGGTCTACTGCGCCGCAGAGCGTTACGGGCTGGAGGAACTTAAGAGGCTGGCGCTGCGGAAGCAAGGGCTGCAGACTGGTATCGACGTCGGCACCATCCTTCGTAGCGCGCAGTATTGCTACGCGCACACGCCCGACTCCGACAGTCGCCTGCGCGCCCATTATCTGGCACTCATCATCCGCTGCCGCAAGACCTTCAAGCGCAGCGGCACGATGCAGGCCGAAATGGAAAAGTGCGGCAGCAGCAGCGTGTATGGACATGGTAGTGGGAAACTCTTCTTCGACCTGTTCATTGCCATGTGTAATCACCTCGACGACGTCATTGACGCGAGCAATGCGACGCGGACGCCCAAGACTATCTAGAAGGATGGTCCTACGCATGGTGTACGATTAGGTTTTCGGGTTTACTTCACCAGTCACGTTGTTTCACCATCTCACGATACCCAACGATAATTTTTGCCTTCATTTATTTTTGCCCGCATGGCCTCTCAACTGACTGGAGTTCGGGATCGATATTGAATGACAACCTTTGAGGGAGGATGCTTTGGTCATTCCCTTGTGTCACAAACAACACTGGCTTATAACAACAGACAAAAATCGCAACTCAGACTGATACCACATCGGGGAGGCATTAACTTGTTCTTTCTCCGACATGCGTATACGGCGCTCGCAACTCAATCCTTCTTTTTTTCTTTTTGCCTATCCCTCGGACAGATAATGCATACACAACCTCATGGACAAATCCCCTGGTTGGGTGATCAAACAGTGTCTCAAGGCCGTCTGGTTTGTATAGTTTGCTTTTACATGGGAGAGACTTGTTAGCTGTACGAGCAAGGGATCACTCGCTCACTCATATTCGCGAAACGGTCGCTTTAATTAGCAGACTAGCCAAGACATCTTCGTGATGATGTATAGTAATGACTCTTATCATGATGACACACACAGCTAGGGAAAAACAATGGTAATACTCAATTCCATAGCTGCGTTAGAGAGCTAGTAAGCCCTCTCCTCGCTTGAAGAACTACGTAATGGAACCACCTCCCACATATATTTCTGTCTCTGTTCGCCAAACGAAAAGTGACTGACAGTGACATCCACTTTGGGTCAACCTCAACCGTCCTATTCCTTAGCCCACTTGACCTCCCACCCCTTAACCTTCACCACCAACTCCTTCTCGTCCCCATCCTTAACCTCCTTCTCCGGTCTCGCCGCCATAGCCACCACCTCCAAATCCCACTCCTCCACCCCTGGGTTCGTCAGCCCATAAACCCAGCAAATCTCCCGCAACGCCGTCCTGCTCTTTTCCTCTCCCGTTTTCTCATCCACCACAATCCTATACACCCAAATACTCTTTCCATGCTCGTCGCCCGACTGTTCCACCAAGATGGTCGTCCACTGCTCTGTCTCTGCTCCTGAAGAAGAGGAAGGAGAGGAAAGAAGAGGAGTAACGCTCCAATCAGCCCAATTATCCGTGGCTACTGTGCTCAGTTGCGGTTGTGATTGGTAAAATTCGATGCCGGTTTTGATCCATTTGGGCGGGATTTCCTTCTTCCTCTCGGATTCCGAAGTAGCAGAGGGAGTTGAAGAAGAAGAAGAAGGGTGGCGAGGACGAAAGGCGAGGAGGATCCCAGCTTGGTCGTAGCGCTCGCGCCAGGGGAAAGAGAAGGAGGCGCGGACGGAGAGGAAGGAGGTTAGAGGGCCGGTGGAGCGGGTGGAGGGGGGAATGGCGGTTGGTGCTAGGTAGGGTTAGTGATGGTTGTATAGCGGAGGTAAGAAATGGATGTAAGTGGGGGGTTAAGAGTAGGTTATATATACCATTGTAGATGTTGGTTGTGGGTGGTTTACGCCAGATGTCGGTGCCGGGGGCGGCGCGGATGGTGAAGATATCGGAGGTCTTGGCGGACATTTTGTTTGAATTGTAGAGTGAGGTAGTGGGAAATATGGCTATGAAGTGTGTAGACGATGTTGGTGATGTGGGAGTTGTGTTCTTCACTTTGGACTCACCTTCTCTGATCGAGGTGTCTTGATACCTTTTATACACGTAGAGAAGGCACCAGCAGAGGTGACGACTTTTTCAGCTCGGGCTTTACAGTTTCTATTACGCAAGATCTTCAGAGACGGAGGACCTAATCCTTTGGTCCGTCGCCAGAATCCGGAGATCAGCCGACCATGATGGCGTGCGCGAGTGAGAAGAATAGCGTTGGCTTGACTGTGAGACTGGGTTGCAGTGAGGGGCTGCGCGAGTTCACGATGGATCAGAGTCAGCTATTCCATGCACATAAGATCTGTGTCATTGGTATATGTGTCTTGCTTGGCTTCCCTAGTGTTTCGTATTTCTGTCTGGACGGCGTTGGAGCATGATATGGATAAGTAAGACGAAGGTAGAGCGGCCCGGTTATCCTAAGACTACGGGAAAACTCCGGGAGAACTTGCATTCACAATGGCCATTTCGCGTCTGTGATTTGCCCAACGCTCTTTCGCATCCAGCCAGACCAAAGGTCTTTAGATGGGGAAGTGACTAGACATGAGCTGTAATGCACGGCTTTTGTCGTTCCCGAATTTAACCTTGAATGTTGCTATCGTCAATGTAGACTATTGCTTCTCGTTTCTAATGAACAGAGGAAGTCATCACGAGCAAGGGAACAAGACCGTAACATAAAGCTGCAGCGATCATTTTGGACACAATACACAGGAAAGCGTACCTGAAACAGAGCCATATGTGAGCAATGTGTCAGCGGAGGAGAGCAAGCGAGGCAGGAGTGACGACAGTGCGGTGAATTGTGAATTGCAAGTGAATGGGAAAAAAAGAATTGAACAAGACCTCAAATCGAACTGACGGCCTTTTGCTCAAGAGACCCACCGGGCACAGATCATGATGCAGTCTGTGCATATGCGAGTTTTGAGTCTGCGTCTCACCCCGCTCGACCATGCGGACACAACTTTTTCAAACCGCTCAGTTCATTTCGACCTCGCAACTTTCTCCGTCACCAGTATCACCACCCGGCCAGGAACTAGCCCATCTTCGCACCAATCGTCTTACACCCCTTTCACCACCAGGGTCTGGATACTCCTTCAAGGGGCCCGACATATGTCAACATCACCAATATCGGCTTCCATCAAAACCGTCAATTGCTGCTCACCTAGGTCGTACCCCTGCTCGAAACCTTTCCAGGTGGGGGACGAGACAAGTGCCCCACTGCAATTCACTTGGGATTCAACAACGCGTCGCTTTCAACCCACGCTCAGCACTTCTCCAGAACAACACTGGCCAACATCACGCCTCCCATCAACCATCGGTTTTTCCATTGCACAGCTCATTTGCCTACTCTATTTTCAGGCATCGGTTCCCTTGCTCTAAGAAACTTTGGTGACATAGAAAACATCATAAAAAGACGACAACGAACAAGGCAAACAGCAAACTAGCAGTCATGTCGTCAAAGCCCAAGCCTAAGCGGCCAAATGCCGTACGCCGAATCATGGAGCGTGAAGAGAGCCGCGAGCGCCGTTTCAGGGAGGCTTCAGTAGCATCTAATGGGGGGGCCAGCAACACTACACCTGCGCCTACAGCAGCCGCACCGCCTAAGCCTAACCGACCCAAGTGCGCCAACCCGAAATGTCCAAAGCCCAATGTCGTCGACGGAACCTGCCAGACTTGTGGTATGGTCGCTGATGACAGCAACATTGTCTCCGAAATCACATTCGGTGAATCTTCTTCTGGTGCCGCCGTTGTTCACGGTACTCATGTCGCCTTTGATCAAGGCGGGATCCGCGGCGTTGGTGGTCTTGCATTCCGCCGTGTTGCTGGCGGTGGTGCTTCTGAAGCCCGTGAACGAAGTCTCCGCGAGGTCAAGGCTCTTATGCAACAGTACTCCTACCAGCTCAGAATCGGACAAAGCATCAGCGATATTGCTTTCCGCTACTACAAAGCCTGCTCACACGCCAACTTCGTCCAGGGTCGCCGTAAGCAAAATGTGGCCGCCATCTGCTTGTACGCCGCTTGCAGGGCGGAAAATAACCACAAGATCATGCTCATAGACTTGGCTGATCTCCTCCATACCGACGTTTTCGCTCTTGGTCGTGGCTACAAGGACTTCCTCAACCGGTTTCCTGAATTTCTCACAGGCCCTCGGCCCATCGTGATTGAGGATCTCATTTACCGTTTTGCTTCCAAACTGGAGTTTCTGCACGACACCAACAAAGTAGCCTTATCCGCTGTCCGTATTGCGAAGCGCATGCAACACGACAACATCACCCATGGTCGTAGGCCTGCTGGTATCTGCGGTGCGGCTCTCATCATGGCCGCCAGAGCTCACAACTATCGCCGTACTGTCAGAGAAGTTGTCTACATCGTCAAGGTCACAATGGCCACCATTCAGGAGCGAATGGACGAGTTTGCCAGCGTACCCGCTGCCCAGATGACTGTACAAGACTTCGACAACGAGGACCTCTTGAAAGCGGCTCCAGAGCACGATCCCCCCTTTGTCTACAAGCAAACAGACGAGTGGAAGGCCAAGCACACCCGCCCTAAGAAGAGGAAGAGGAAGGAGGCTGGAGACGGCAAGAAGAAGGGGACCAAAAAGATCCGGACTAACGATGGATCCTCGGCCGCACCCCAGACTATCGACAAAGATGGCTTCGTTGTCCCTCCAGTTCCCCGGCAAGAAGGAGACAGCGATCCTGATGTTGAGGCCGAGGCTCTCATCGTTACTGCAGTTGCTGGCGAAGAGCAACAGCTAAAGACATTGGTTGAGGAGTACGGTGAACTGGATGAGGAGGATGAGGATGAAGACGGCGATTCGAATTCCGATTCGGATTCGGACGATGAAGAGGAGGATGTTGATCCCAGCAGCGAGGTCGCCTTCGCCAAGGCTCAAGGTGTCGACATTGCCGCTTCTGGGGCCTCCAGCAATGGCGAAACATCCGGAAAAAATGGTGACAAGGAGAAAAAGAGAGGGAAGAAGCTTAGGAAGATTACGATGCCCATCACCCAGGAATGGCAGACGGATGAGGCTCTTTTGGAGAAAGAGATGGAGGGGCATCTTCACGATCCCGAGTTCCTCAATGCCGCTCAGGCCGAAAAGGTTGCAACGGACAAACGTGTTGAGTCGCAGAAGAAGCTGGCAGATGCTCGGAAGAAAAAACAAGAGCGAGCGCAAAATGCGAAGCAACAAGCCGCCAATTCTGCCTCTGTTCCTTCTGTCCCTGCACCCGCCTCTGCACCTGCTTCTACCTCTGGTCCTACTGCCGACCCCCCTCCTGCCCCTACCAGCACCGAGCAACCCAGCACAACCAAGGAGACTGACACGGTCATGGAAGACGCTGGTACTCGCGAAGAACGCCAGGATGAACCGGTCACAGACCGCCTCAACCCACCCTTATCGACCCAGTACACGCGCCCCGAGTACGTCCCCAACAAAGCTCTGGACGACCCCATCGTTCACGAGCACGAGTTCGCCGATGATCCTGAAGTCAAGTACTGCCGCCTAGGCGAGGCCGAGGCCAAGATGAAGGAGCAGATCTGGGTCAATATCCACGTGGACTTCCTCCGGTCTAAGCAACAGAGGGTGTTTGACGCGAAGCTGGCCGAGAAGAACAAGGGCCCCAACTCGAACAAGCGCAAGAACAAGAAGAATCGGGTTGAGGACAACGGCGGCGTGCCCGAGACGGCTGAGGAGGCGGCTGTCAACATGATGCGCAACCGCGGCATCAGTACCAAGCTTGATTACTCCAAGCTTGGCCAGATTTTTGACTTGGACTTCAACGAGAAGGGACCGGGAAGTAACGAGGCAGATAGCGCGCTGGCTAGTGAGGCTGGCGATGCCACTGAGAACCATGACAAAGAGGGCGAGGGTGCTGGTAGTGCAGCCGCTGCGGCTGTCGAGAGCGCTCCTGCTGCCGAGGAAGAGGTGCAGGAAGAGGTGGAGGACGCAGCACCTGAAGAGGAATTCGAAGAGGAATACAATAACGAGGACGAAGGCGGATATGACGATTACGATGAGGGTGGAGAGGAGGATATCAACCCCTTTGCCGATGACGACGAAGTAGATGACGAGGACGAGTACTGATTGGTTGGTAGTTTTGGTTTTTGTATGACGGAAGGATTCATTGGGAGCAAGCGAGCGTTCTTATCTTGATGAATATCTTATCATAAAACCCCTACCCATATAGGTGTATGTTATGTAATAACTAGATGAGCATATCTAGATTCGAGAATACAAGTTCAAACTTGGCGATTCGGTTATTAGGATATCTGGCCGCCTGGTAGTTTCTGTGTATTGGTGATCGTATGTCTATTGATACATAGCGAATCAATCCCCATCATATCTTTGGCCTGCTTCCCTATCCCTTCCTGCATTGTCCTTTTGGGGTTTCACACCCAGCAAGTTTCGCTCAGATCCTTCTTTCATCTGGCCCTATCGTCCTACCCAAAACCACTACAGCAGGAAAATGCGATGGAAGAGATTGTCAGGCACAGCTATGGCAATTGTCTATTTTGTATCTCAAAAGATAATGAGAGGAATAGAGGACAATCATATATCCTTCTCCCTGATCATTGAGCATGAAACGACATAGTGCTTGCAGTGCTCGATCGTTACTTGGGTTTCTCGTGTGAAGAGGTTGGAGATGGTTATAGCCAACTGGCTGGTGGTATATTATCAAAGCCCTGTCCATCTTGGCTTTCAAGCCTTTTGTCTTTTGATATGTCCAGTCCCGAAACTTGGCTACCGTAAACTCCGTGGGCTGGCTTCAACTATTGTTAAGTTGTGCCGGTCTAGGTAGCTGTTAACTGTCACAGATCTATTCTAGGAAAGTAGTTGAGATAAGTTGAACACACTGCTACACGGGGGCACTGGCGCGCGTCTTAAGGGGTTGCGTCTTGATCATGTCGACACCGTGATCTTTTTGGGTTGAGACGAACGCCAAGAAGTCAAGAGTGTCGTTCATCCCGTTGAGACGTTATCCGAAGCATATTCTGCGCCCGTTTGCCCTCGCAATCTGGATTGGTTATTTGGTTGGGAAGTATCTATTCACATAGTATCTGGATTGCCTCCGAACGGACCAGCGGACTCGGACGTCGGATGTCGGATGTATGGAAACGCATCTGTGACGGACGGGCCGGATAAATCGACTGTGTGCCCAGATATTTCGGCGGTGTGGGGGCCGCCTGGCCAATGAGGAATCGTGAGCCAACATGTCAGCGCCCGCCAAATTTGCTAGCGAGCAACATTATATAACATTTCTATATATCAGCAATAACGATTAAAGCAATTGAGCACATCGCCATCGCCATTATTATTTACTATTGTAATTAGTAAGTATAGTATTGAGAGGTTTTAACCGTAATCGAAATTACTAACCATATACTATAGAAATATTTAAAGTTATTAATCTAACCGCCTCCTCCCCTATACTCGCGCCCGCACGCGCCCCCAGTCCGACTCCCTCAATCGAATAGATTAAAACCGAGCTACGCGACAATGACTACGAGTTTCTTAATATCAACGAGCTCATTAAAGACGAGAAGCTATTTCCAATTCTAGCGATCCCCGTATTCCGCCGCCGCCGCTCCCCCTTAAGCTCCTTAAGTTCGTCGTTATTAAGTTCTTCTTCGAGGGACTAGGATAAAGCGACCGAGAAGGATAATAATATTAATAAAAGTAAACCCGCCCTCTTTAAATTTTCTTCTCGTTAATAGACTAACGTCGTCGCTGCTATTAAAGAGATTAATAACATCACTAGATAATTCGGATTTAGTATTTGTAAATACTATATTAGTAATTACTGACGAAAGGTTACAACTCGGTTTACTAGCTGGTATAATATTAAATATATTATAGTAAAGAAGCGTAGTAAAAAGCGCGAGGAGGATATTCTACTCTAAAGATTATTAGTAGCGAATATAAAAAGAAATTGTAAATGATAGGGAAAGCTAATATTTAATACTAAAATTATAGTATAATAATTTACCCTTATAAGGGGGGACTACAACTATCCCCTTAATCCTAATAATATTAATTATTTTACTATTAACTATCGCTAATATTATATAAAGGAAGTAACTATTAATATCCTTTAGTTAGCCAAATAGCTAAAAACTTCCTCGTTAGATATTATATTTATTATCTATAACGAATTCCCTAGTATTACTATTACATAATGTAATATATTTAATATATTAGCGGCTAATAAAATAAAGTAAGCGGGCGCCCTTATACTGACCTAATAATTTTTTAACTAGTTACAATTAATAAAGAGAATTTATTATAAAGTCTACCGCTACAACGGCGAGGAGTTTGGGCTAATCGAGAGAATCTTTTAAATTTATTTATAGTATATTAAACAGTTGAGGAAGAATCCCAAGGTTATAAGCTTAGACTATACGTATAAAGTCAATAAATTCGACATACCACTTCTTTAAATATATAGGATAATAACTATATATACGACTTTCAATATTGGTTACTATTTACTAAGTGGCGAAAAGGAAGTATACTTTATATAAGTATTTTAATAAATCGAGGCTATATTTGTAAAATATAGTATCTCCCACCCTCTAATTATTATTACTAATTACAATAAAGCGTATAAGAGAGTTTGCCAAGTAATCTTTCTTATTACTTAGTACTAAATCTATTTCTAGTATATAATAAAGAACGTCACCTTTTACGTTAAAAAGAAATAAGAAAGTAATTTTAAGAGTATAATATTAAGTAATTGTAGTAGTAACGGGAATTATTTCCGTAAGAATTACTATTATATAAATATTAACCCCGCTAATAAAAATTCTATTATCCGCTAAGTAGCTGCCTAATTATTAAATATGGATAATTAGAGTTACTACCTCGGGTTAGGAATTAAAAATCCCTTTATTTAGCCTATTAATAATCGTACCCCCTATAATTTAAACTGTAAATAAATTAACAATATAAATAGGATTTTAACTTTGTAGAAGGCAATAGTATATTTTAATATAGAGGAGGGATTCTACTAGTAATAGCGGGTATTATTAAGGGAATTCCTCAAGTAAAAAGGTATAATTATTATATCTATCCATTATTATTTATATAATTACTAATCCCTCTTTTTATAATTATAATTAACTACCTTCTTTATATTTACCTCCCTTTAAAGTACGAATTTACTTATTTCGCTATTAAATTATACTGTAATTTTAGTATACGAGTAACTTCCCATACAAAAAGTGCCTATAGTGTTTTAAAAGTACTACTTAAAAATCATCATATTAATTTCAACTAATTACTAACAACTATTATTGAAACCTTTAAATAGTTAAAAGAGAATTTTATAATTAAATATACGTATTAAATCTCGAAAAACGTAGCGAAATTCAAGTATACTACCCTAATAGACTTAAAATTTATTACCAACTTCGTTTATTTTGAATTACTTTAATAGTAAACTTAATTGATTAATAATAATTTTAAACAATTACAATTTAACTTAGAAAAATTAAAAGCAAAATACTCTACCTACTTTACGAGGCAATATAACTTACCCTACTAGTATAGGATATTTAATATTATACAGTTAAATAGTACTATACTCCAAAGTATAATCGATAAACACTAGTTACTCAAACTAGACATAGTAATTAAATATCCCTTTATTATATCCTTTTATTAACTATTGTTTATTTAATATACTAACTATATCTCTTATAGCCTTTATTTATATAATAGCTAATATTATACAAGGAGAGAGATCCCCTTCTATAAGGGGACAGCAGAGCGATACGCGGGTACTGGCTACTATATATATATTAAAATTCTACGAAGAAAGAAAGGAGAAAACGCTACCCTTTGGGTAGATTGAGTACTAGAGTTTAAATAGCCGTATGCTTTAATAATAGTACCTTATAACTTAAGTTAGCGGGAGAATACTCTAGAAGTTTAGGGCGCCGCGGTACCGCAGTCCGAGTTGATTGGGGCAGTCTTAATACGGGTTGCCGTCTTGGTACTCAAATCTGGCCAGTTAGAGCTAGATGCCTTGTCGGGTGCTAGTCCTATGACACTTCCCTATTATTACTAACTACTAGAAAGTTTGTAACAATACCCAACCTATACCTACTATACCCGCTCTCCCTCCCCTCCCCTCCTCTAATATTAAATATAATCTATTTTATATTACCCCCCCTAAAGCTTTAATACAGCCTTCTCCTAAGAAGAGGAAGATAATTAAAGCGGTATTAGCTAATTAGAGGGAGTAAAAGGCTAAGGTGGTAATAGAGAGCGCGAGGCTAGAGATAGAGAGATTGAAAATACAATTCTAGGAATTGAGGGAGTTACAGCAAAGAGAGGCACAGCTAGAGGCACGGTTGCGGGAACTTACGAATTAATAATAGTCTTAACCGCCGCCGCCGTTACTAGTATACTATAGGTATTAACAATAGTAATATTACTAGCCTACCCGCCAGCTAATAATGCTGCCCCCTCCTTTATAGTAGCTACGGTATTTAAATCCTTACTAGCCGCTACTATTTAGCTAATAGTAATCTTAATAGTTATACTAGTTCTCCCAATCGGACTAGTAGTATCAATACTAGTATATTTGTAATTATACTAGTATAAATATGAACTCTACGATTTTAGTATATTTACGTGAATTAGTATCTTAGAAAGCCTCGTCTATATAAATCCCTATGCAATTTTGGTGTGGATGTTGCACACATGTCATTTTGGTGGGAATTTGGCGGGCGCAAACATGGGTGTATCATTGGCCAGGCGGCCCCCACACCGCCGAAATATCTGGGCACACAGTCGATTTATCCGGCCCGGTTAACGTTGACACTTCAGCTTCCTTCCCCGCACGCCATGTGTCAACGTCAACGAACTATGGGGTTATCGGTGGCAGTTGCGGAGATGGTTAGGTTCGCTTCTCGGGCTGTGTGGGGTAGGGTAGCGTACACTACCGTCGGGCAGCCCTGCCCCGCCGCTGTCCTCGCCGCTATCACTAGCGACGATTTTAAGCATGAATAGTGGAGCATGGCCTAGGCTTTTTCGGAACCCCTCACATGCTTTGCAATCTTTTCCATTTTCCTCAACAAACATCTGCGCAAACGTCGAGCCAAGATTCCCAACAACTTTTATCCAAATCTTCTCTCTCCACTCGAACCAATCAACCGAGCGAACGTCACACCTGTTTAATGGACTTTGCTATTCAAACGATAAAGACAGCGATAACGACCAGCGGCAATATCGACATCATGTCCGCCACTGCACTAGCGCCGACCATCTGTTTTATCGTCATTTCTGCCATCAACGATGCAGACGCATATGTTCCACCCGTTTTGATCAAGGCTCAAAGTGTCAATTCTCGACGGAATTATCTTGCTTGCATGCATTCGGAGTTTTGCTGATACACACATTCTGTCACGGTCCCGGAATACTCAAGGCCCATCAGGTGGGGATCGTCCGAAGCTGGAGTTCGGCCTTTGTCCTTGGGAGCGCCGATCACAACAACACAGGTGTGCACAAAAATACACTACATATCTTCTCGCTTCATTTTGCCTGGTCTCTGTGTTCACTGTTATCTCGGCATTGTGTCCTTTTGCTCACAATGAATCACCGGGTGACTCCGGATTTGAACATCTTCTCAAGTGTGGAAGAAAGGCTGAGAGGACACCATAATGGCAAGTGCCGTTTTTAATGCGCCTCTGATGAATGCTGTCGGCAAAAAGGATAGCTTGGATAGCAGTCCCATAATCTCTGTTACCATATCGTGAGCTAATGGCTGCAGCCGGATCGATGCACCCCGGGTTGATACTTCAAAGAGATGTCATCTATTTGGAGATCATCCATCTTCAGGGCTGACCATACCCATCACGCCCGGACAACGAAAGGGGAAGTCCGGAAGCCAGTCTGCCACCGATGATGGCTAAAGCGAGAGAGAGGCGTGAGAGGTTCAAGGGTAGGGGACTCAAACTCACGGCCGAACCGAAAGCCAGTTTTTGATCTACATGTGACTACCTCTCTCTACCTTGCAGACTTTCTCAACAGAAGATTACGATGTGGTGGAAGAAAGCAAAGGGTCGTTTCAGGGCGACTTTGTATCGCCAAATGGCATCTCAGCTTCTGGGATCAGGATAGCATCACAGCGGGATCGCGGCACTAGCAGGTGGAACTTGGGCACCTCAGTGGATGCAGCTACGCTAGTGGCCTAGGCAACTGGGGGCGCCTCCAAGCTTGGATCTCGGCGACAACGGCATGCCGGATCTGCCTCGGCCAATTGCTCGAACTCCATTTATGATATAAAATCTCTGAAAACAAAATGTCGCCCCTCCTCCTCGGTCACGGTTCGTCGACCTTGCTGAAAGTTGTTTCCTGTTACATCTCTCTCGCCCGTCTTACTTGCCGTCCTTGGATAAAGCTCTCAACAGCGACCATTGCGACCTTGACACCCCACGCATTACTGTCCCTTGGCAACCAAGAACCTTGTTGACCACCCCCCTTCCGTCTTCGGAAGCTTATCAAACCTCAACATCATAAACCTTATTGGCAGACACTCTTCACTTCCTGCCAGTCGTCATAACGGTCACCACGGCAAACAACATCGGCTCAGTTCTGCTACTTTTCCACCTTTCTCAAAACACGACATCGTCCCCTTAGCTGCGCGGACCACCAACCTCGCCCGCAAGCGAATCTATCACACATCAATCACCGTCCAAGCCAAACCATCAGTCGCAAACAATGGAAAAGCTCACCGTCGTCGAGGCTGCCCCAATGCCGGCTAGCCATATCAAACCCACCAGCTTCTTCACCGCGCGTTCCCGAGCCTGCTGCAGATGCAACGAGGAAGGCTCCTCTCACGACCAGCAGTGCATCAAGGCCGAATGCACACATGGCTACTGCACCGATTGCCCCCAGCTGGACTCGCGCGGCAGGGAGGTGATTCCTCACTCGTTCCCTTGCAACTGGGTCTGCAACACGTGCTCCGAGGTCCACAGCGTTCTCTCCATCCTCGTCAAGAACGTCGAATGCAAGTGCGAAAAGCCGACACTACAGGCTATTTACGACCAGTTTGGCCGCATCTTCCTCTACTTCCGCAACGACCCCGCTGTAGACGACTTGACCAATCCGGCTAAAGTACAGGAGGCGGCCTGGAGGGTCTGGGAGGCGGGTGCCGAGCCGTGGTTGCCGCATGTCATTGCTGCTGAGGAGGCGATTGCGAGGGCGAGTTCCAAGAAGGGTTGGAGTCAGTTATCGTAAGTTTTGTCTTTTCTCGTTCTCCGGGGTTTGAAGGGTCTTTTGACTTGTCGGATGGCTCAACTAACTGACCTGTTTCGACACCTCTAGTCAAGCTAGTTTCTCGAGTGAGGACCCCCTCGACATGGACATGTCCGAGACGACGGAGTCGGTCGTTAGCGACTCGTATTAAGTACGGGAGCAATCAGCTTCAACTGCTTTCGGCTGGATCGTCAACTGGTTTCCACAGTGCCACCTTCTTTTGATAGCGACGTCATTGCTCGACGTTTTGGTCATTATCTCGGCACCACGATCTCCGACCTCACATTTCTATCAGCACTATCACGACTTCCGCTTTCAGTATTATCTGAGCTGCCTTCCGATGTCCCAATTGAGGACGATCATCATCATCATTTCGTCTAAAACTTCCGGGGAGGAGCGTTGCATGGAAAAGCGGGGTTTAGGCGTTGGAACTCTTTTCTTTTTTACAGGATCATTTGCTTTTCATCTACATAAGCAGCGAGTGGCGTTAGGATTAGCAGGATGGACGTTTTTTACACACTAGGGCCAGTCTTTTGACCTTTGCGTTTGGTATCCATATCGTAACACTGATACCCTAGTTTCAGTACGTTAGGGGACAATGAAATTGAACTACATTTCCACAAACCCAGCTATTCATCTGCACTCTTCTTCTCTCTTGTGTCTTGTAGTGCCTCATCTGTTGACCAAGATGGTAAGTTATCTTGGCATTGTTTGATCCACACACATGGGCCATGCTTACATCATCGAAAGTCCCTCACCTTCTCTTGTCCTTTTTCTTCTTTCTCTTCGATCAACGACTTCACCATTCATCCTTTCCATGCCTCGTATTAAAGCTCACTCCGTTCACTTTTGAGATCATAGGCCAAGCTCATTATTCCCATTCTCACAATTTCCGGGCGTGTGGCTCAGTTGGTAGAGCGTTCGCTTAGCATACTCCCCTGTATGCGAAAGGTCCTGGGTTCGATTCCCAGCTCGTCCATATCCAGTTATCGAGTCACTCGAAATTCATTTTTTTGTCCATGGTTGCTCATCTCCTGATCTTATACTCTTTGTTTTTTTTTCAATTCCCCCATCGATGCGCGGCGGGATAAAAATGTGAATCATTGAGGGTCAATGAGAAGTCGCTTTTTTGGTTTCTGTCCGAAGGGGTCTTGACAGGACATTATCTTGTCTGTAAAAGTAGTTCCTTTACTGGAGAAAAAAGAGAAGAAGAAGAAGAAAAAAAAAAAAAAAAAAAAAAAAAAAAGACCTGAGAAAAAGGGAAAAAAATCTTGGGCCGTACCTGGTTTAATGCCTCTCAACTTGCGCAGCAAGCTCATACATTTTGCTGATTACATGTTTGTGTCACATCCCTTCGTTTGTACCAGAGTTTTCGTTGATCAGTCATACTTCCAGGTGGGGAGCTACACAAGGTAAGATGGTTGTGAAGTGACCAGCATCCAAGACATGTGCTTCGAGAAGAAGAGAAGGAGAAGGAGGAGTGACAATATGAGTAACGTTGACGGTAGGTGAAGCAAGTACCATAATGAGGAAGAAGTCTTGGGGGTGAGCTTGGCTGTCTCTGATACGTTTCACGGTCAGGGATGGTAGTCTGGTGTGATGTGGTGTGGTCTGGTGTAACCAAAAATGTTTAGGAGCCACCATTTGAAGACGTTACATACAGCTTTGAATGTCTCTTTGCCGTACGTAGCTTGGTTTTTTGTTCTCGGAGATGGTTCTTGATTCTGGAGTTTGAAGTAGTGTAGTGTAGTGTAGAAAAAACAGGAGTGCAAAAACACAGACAATGTTGTTATGTCTTGGGGTTGGCAACAAGTTTCAAACTTGGTAGCTATACATGGGCAGGTGGTTAATTGTCAAGTGTGAATTGACTGAGACCATGTCTAGGGTTACACTAATTTTGGAAAGCGCTCAATCAGCTAGCTATGTACCTAGCTATCTTGCCTTTCCTGACCTTTACGATAACTTCAATTGCCTTCGCTCACATATACAAAATATGGAAGTCTAGATAGTCGGTCAATCTCTCCAACACAATCAACAGCCAAGACGGTTACCGGTACGGGCCGGACAAACCACACTGTCGGTAATAAATATCGGATGCTTGGAGCGAAGCATCTGCCACAATGTTGATTGATGCAAGCCAAGAGAAGACCAAGATACCAAGCTTTCGATTCCGACTGTGTACCTACGTACCAAGACCTGACCCAACAAATCGATGTAAAATGACGCACGTAGGAATAGCCACATGGCGTCAAGGTTGTGATAGGCTTGAACGAAGCTTGAATGAATTGTTTTACTCATATTGGTTGTAGTCATATATATGGTCTGTGTGCAAGATACATGGTGCAAGCCTTCGACTTGCTCCCCATCTTGGCGCGGCGATGGATCTACACTACGTTCACCAACTAGCCCCTACAGTGCGGATCAACCCAACCTCATGCCACATCCGGCAGGTTTATCTACAGGTTGCTCGTTCATTCCTATGGGCGATTAAGCGGGGTTTGGACGACGACACAATGAACCTTCTATTATGAAGCCATATATCGAGAATTCACGGTCATCTCGACAAGACGACCGGCATTGAGACAGTACGAACTGAACGACGACAATGAAGTTGATATCTTTAGTGTCCTTCACGCAGATGGAAAGAAGGCATAACAATCACAACAGAGAACGTATTCTTCGCTCCATGTGGCCTATTCATTACATCTAATACCCAAGTCCTTCAATCAGTCATCCATCAACGCTAAAACGAAGGGGGTATAATGAAAAAAAAATCATTAACCAAAAAAATGTTGCGGGAAAAAAAAAACGCTCCGTAACTCCAGGCTCCGCCAGCCATGCAAACCCATCCCTTCGAACATCGGTTTTATCTTCTTTATTTCTCCGAGTTTCTTCAGCCAGTCGCCACGGTGCGGTGGTATTATGACTTGAAAACCTCCGCCCGCTTCCCAGCTTTCTCTTTCACCATCCTCGCCGTGACCACCCCGCTATCCGGCACGCCGCTGAGAGGCTCGGGCGCCTGGAGCCACTTGAGGTTGCTGGCCTCCACGAGGCCCTGGAACCATATGTTGGCCATCTTGCGGTACCCGACATCAGTAGGATGGGTGGAATCGAACATGTCTTCGGGGATTGGGCCCTTGGTCGCGTCGTGCATATCCACCAGGATCACTCGCTTACCCGCATCCCTCATCCGCTGCGCTAACGCCTTGTACTGGTCGTTGATGACCAACACGCGCTTCTCAGTGGCCGGTAAGGTGTTGATGATGAGCGTGCTAAGGATAACCACAGCGCGCGGGCTGGCGGCAAAGACTTCGTCGATCATGGCTCCCATCCTGTCGCTCGCTGTCGAAATGTTGAGATTCCCTGCTGCGTCATTGGTGCCGGCATTGATGAGGACCACGTTGGGCTTGTACGCGGGCACGGCGGTGTGGGCCTTCGCGTGGACCTCGTGGATTCTGTAGCCTGGCCAGCCCTCGACATCGTTGTCCTGCATGGTGCCGTGATGACGCGAACCAACCATGTTGACTGGGTTGCCGAGCTTGACAATGGCATTGCGCAGTGAATTACGGTAACCGTTGCCGTCGGTCGATGCCTGCCCATACGTTATTGATGCGCCAAGTGGCATGATGCGTAGGCTAACGCCGTTACTGAGGGCAGCAACGGCCTTGCCACCATTGCCGAAGGTGTCGGTCGGAATGCCCTGGTTGGCCAAGGGGGTGGACAAGGCTAAAAGTAGGTTGTTAGTCGGATAGCTCGTGGCAGACTTGGGGGATACTCACCCATCAAGAGGGCCTTTAACGATGGAACCATCATTTTGTCGAAGTGGATCGAGTTTCTACTGGAAGAGTATGTCGGGATGTGTAATGGTACCAATTCCCAGTTGTTCGACTCGGTGACTGAGGGTTATAGATGGCCTTCCAGAATCGAGGTCGTGCCGTCTCTTTGGTGTCCCCGGTGATGCGTCAACAAAGAGTTGGAAACAAAGGCGACAGTCAGGCACCAGACAAGGGATAATAGTCCGGATGGAATACCGGTAACACGTATGGATGATATTGGGTGTGACTGAACAGGTCGAGAGGTGTTGAGCCGTCAGGTATGGAAGTTCCTTTGATGTTGGGGAATCGACAGGCTAAAAGTAAGACGACGTCAGGATTGTAGCACGGAGGCGGTATGTGATACTACGGTGGGAGTGTCAAAGGAGGGTTGGGTGACATTCATTCGAAGAGAGTTTGAAGGAGTCAAAACAAGGAGACACAGGGAAACGGCAGGATATATGGGGAAGCCGAGTTCATGGGAACCGGGGACGGGAAACCTCTCGATGGGTTTACCCATCAAGCTTGACCCGTTGTCACCTCATCCGGGCTAGACAACCGAAGCTAGTGATGGCTGTGGCGGATGGCGGACATGATGATGATGTTTAGTCACGTACAGTGCGCCCGTACAATACAATATATCAAAACCCCGGCCATGGTACCGTCCCATGAAGCAATGGTAGCAGCATTGGCTAGTGATGCCTTGACAGCCGGGGCACTACGCAGTATTGAGAGTGGCGCGAGAGAGTGGCCGCAGAGTGACATAGGCGGGAGGGAATGAAATCTTGCCAAGCGGGAACGTGGTGTTGAACTGAGCCTGTTGGAGGCGTTGTGGGTCTGAGTAGAGTTTGGGACAAGTCAACACCTCTAGTGCTGACCTCGCGAGCGCGAGATTCAAGCTTGACATTTTCTCGTGTCTGCCCGATGGAGCCCACCCCACCCAGTTACGATGTGTGACAACGGTCGCCACGGTCGAAACAAACGAAGCCGAGGGAGGAGAAACGAGGAAGTGAGTGCGACCAGGGAATCCTGGGTGATGCGAGGATGGATCGGGTCTTGGGTAGGATCAACCGAAGTGCCCCTGCTAAGACTCGGCAGACAGGAGACTGGGAAACAGCCCCAGTCGAGACTTCCCTTCCACTTGGGCGCCCTTCCCAAGAGGAACTTTTGGTCGCAGCAGGTCGCGCTGGCAAATGGTAGCGTTGGCTGTTGTCTCTGCTAGCGTGAAGATAAGAAGTTGGGCGGGTTTTAGGCGTAGATCACCCTCAGCTTCTTAACAGTGGCTAGCTGGAAGCCTACCGAGCAAGAGTCAGTACTCCAGTCTGGCCCGTCATACAGTGGTTTGAGTTGTTCTGTTTCGTCGATCCCCCTGTGCCGCCCAGGCTTTGTGCCTGAGATATGGAATAAAAGAAGCTTTGTATGACGTGCTACCCCTCGCCAAATCGACACGGCGCATCTGATCCGCATGACTGTAACCGTCATTGATTGTCTTTTGACATCGTCCGTCTTCGGCATACTATCGTCAGTCACTTCATCTGACCTGCAAAGGGTTCAAAGGGTCTACTGTGTAGTGTACTATCGATCCAATCTTGAACTCATGTCGTCGTTCTGGACTGCTCACCGACAAAGTGGATATGAGGTGCTTCGCTGCTGCCGTATGCTGCGCGCCGGTCTGGCAGCTCAGCTCCCTCAACGCGCAGATGCATGCACATCAGCTCCATTTGACACCTCCAACCGTCAATAATTTGGCTTTGTGGCTGCAGCCCGCAGAATGCTTGATTGGAATAAGCTGGGCCAACCAACGGCAGGTGCTCATCATTTCCTTTCTCCTTCTTCTCTGCTATTCATTGGATGCTTCTACGAGTCATTTGCTTCCAAAGGCATCCGAACCGTCACCAACCTTATTGCTGTCGTTGTTTTTACGTGTCTGTTTCCTTCACCAGACCCCACTCCCACTAGTCTACTTTATGGAGGCATCAGCTTCGAGGAGCGCTGGGATCCATCTAGGGAGCGTTACACTGTAAATTACGGGCCGTTCTAGCCCTACGCAGCGGGGCTGCGCCTTCTCGACTCAATGCCGACGAGGGTGCGATTGAATTTTCACCATGCCAACACAACAAACAACCCGTGTTCCCATCACAGTTCCCCAATTTATCTTGTCTCTCGGCCAGGACAATCCTTGGTATCGGACTTTGATTTAACCATCAGGTATCTCTTGTAGCGTAGGAAAGAGGTCGCGATTACAAGGCATTACCATCGCGCATCGCCTCGGTGAAAGTGCTCTTGAGAACCGCCCAATCAGAGCCGTCAATTAGCCCTCATGTTTGTCGTCCGATGGTCCGTGACATTTGGGCCGTCCGAGAGCCATGCGCTAGTGGGGTGCTAGAGCCTAGGGCGGGCCTTGACTCACGAAAGCTTCAAAGTGCCGGCCATCACCTACTGCTGGCTGGCAATAGCTATGAACATATTTCACGAGGATGGCCAGGTCACCAGGAACAAACGTCCGAGGAATATGAGAATTGATTCTCGAGTACACTCGCCGCAACCATGGGGAAATCTACACTACAGCTCTCTTCCAATCTGACCCTCTTGGACGTCGATGCATCCGTTGCGCTCACAAGGCTCGGCAGCTTGACCACACCACTTCAAATTTGACAGCTCAAAGTACGTTACACAGATCTCATTCATCAACCCATGTCAGTTCATGGAGCCGATGACACCCTGACTTGCCCGAAACAGCACGCCGAACAGAATGCTTCGGCCCCCTGCTCGAAACAACCATTCAAACATGCAGGGCATAGCCAGCTGGAAACCAACAGGATAAAGGGGAAATTAAACACCTTACCTCAGTGTAATTTTGCTGCCTACGTTACATACGTAGGAGCTCCGGATACGGATTCTACTATAAACGAAACCGTACTCATTTTTCACCTACGGACAGCATTACAGCAAAAAAAAGACGAGCTCGAGATATGATCGGAATACAAGCTCACTGAAATATTGCAACACTCGCTTCACGCTACCGAGGAACGTTGCATACAAACCTCGATACGAAATGGGGCGGACATAAGGAACAAAGCCTTCTCTCCAAGACGAACCATGTCACCACGGTCCCCACAGACTTGGCGAATACGATGTACATATTGTACGATAAATGGATACACTGTGAGGCCACTACGCCAGTGTGGTGAAAAATTAGAAGATGGAGCACTGAAAACCATGTCACCGGGAGGTTGCAAAAATTTCATCGGTCACCCAGCAGAGAAAGAAGCAGATGCCCAGAGATCTCTGACAGTTTCTCCCTCAGCCTTTGTACCACTATCTGGCCATAGCCAACCCTGCCTACCACGTGCGATCGCGACGCCACTTTGAACTTTTCCGGAGTTGAAGCGAAAAGGTTTCCTATTTCGGAATCTCAAGCAGCCAAGACATGCCGAGAAGGGACAATGGTAAGGTGCCGGTTACAGTTGTTGTTTTGAGATCCCGGACGTTTGAAACGGGAGTAGTAGTCTCCCAGAATGGCTGTTGCGAGAAAGCACGACAAAACAATTTTGTATCGTCTTGCTTGGGTTGTTGTAGTAGTTGTTACAAGAAAGTAGGAATGGCAGATGTCTTCCCTCCCCTGAATGTTTCAACTTCACTACACGCAACGAAATTAGGTAAAAAAAACAAAAACAAAACATTAGGGAAACAAAAGGAACAAGGGAGGAAAATCAACATAATGGTGATAATGAAACCCGGGATATCCTTGGGAAAAAAGAAAATGAAAAAGATAGAAAAAAAAATGTTTGAGACTCGGATACCGGGAGTCGAACCCGGGGCTGTTGAGAGAACAGTCACTCCTGAGAAGTGAGAGTCAACGATGTTACCGCTACACCATACCCGATTGAACGGATAAGGTCCGATTGTTGTTGAAGGTGCACAAACAGCTAGTACTTATAAGCCCACTTATACCTAACCCTAAAGCCTGTCATCGATATGTACAGTTCAATGCTGAACCTAATTGTCCCAAATCTTACAAGGATAAACTGACTTGCTTCGTCTCGCTAGACACTAATGACAAAGGCATTGGTATAATTGAAAATAACATATTTGACATAGGGAACGGCGTATTCGCAGCAAGATCACGCCTTGATTATAGAACGAAACGAACTAGCTAGATATTAATACGTTTAGGTAAGTTGACCCGATGTCTCGAGTTAAACAAACAAACCTTTACTGGGCTGTCGTACAACGCTCGACGGCTTTTATCCATGTAACCTGCCACACCCGCTTCGATGTTGGGAGTCCTCCTCTCCAACTCCAAATTCTTTAATAAGAAAAGAACAAGACACACACACACACACACACACTAACACACACACACTAACACACACACACTAACACAAATACGCCGCTCTCTTTATAAAAAGATCCTGTCTCGTCAAATTCACTCTCCCGACCATATTCACCAGCACACAAGCAGTCAGATAACAACAGAGCTCTTATGATTTAACCTTGGCTGATATACTGCCCGTGTTCCAGTACGAATAACAGTAGTTGCCTCCTAAAGTAACTTCCTCGCATATACCAACTTGTCAGTATTGTGTCTGCAAATTTTTAATTGAGTTGCTCGGTATCTTCATCCTTCGATTCTTCCTCCCGGTTGCTAGATCGTCCTGACTGACTGACTGACTGACTGACTGACTGACTGACTGACATCCTCACTGACAACCAGGTTACCAGCTATCAGTTACCAGCTACCATCTACTAGCATAAGTTACTTGATCTAATATTTCCGCTCGTGGGCGTGCAACTGGTTTTCCAGCGTTGCTCACGGTTGATGGGTAGAGTGAAGGGAGTGGGTTGGTTCGTCAGGCTAACTAACGGTTTACTACCGTGACCCACGGTTAAATCTGCACACCAGAATCCATGCGCCCCATTGCACCTTCCAGGCGCCCAAGGTCAGCCAGGAGGAGAAACAAAAGCCTTTGGTTCAGAGACAACTTTCTCTGTCCCCGGTTACTCACCAGTCACCGTTGCGGTCGCAGTCATAGGTACTCAGACTCATGCACAGGCACAGGCACAAGTACACAAACCCCACGGTTCCCATGTCTTGTGTATGGTAGAAACTGGCAACCAGGCTTTGAGTTGGTTCGTTGTGCCTAGTGCCTGACACTCGCGTGACTGTTGGTCAGCCATCACCAAGGGAGATTGGTAGGTGGATGACCGTCGGCCCGAGTCCCCTCGCCGTCAATGCCCACCATGTTCCACGATGTTGGGCAGTTGGTGTTTCAAATATCATCTATGAAAGATATGAAATCTATAATATCATATACGAAAGGGTATCTCGATGCGTATGTATCCAAGAGAAGCAATCCAAAGACCAAAACTGTTCCCCACTTACACTCACTGCCTTCCACAATCCAGACATGCAGAGAGCGTTCAACCTTGAAAGCCTATTTCGAGATCTGAAGACTCTCCACCACTGCCGACCCATGCTGTCCCTCGCTGTCCATCGTCGAAGTCTCCTCAACCCTGTTCTTCTCATCATCCTCCTCTTCCTTCGATATCTCCTCAGGTTCAGGCCCATCGCCCTCATGCCCAACCCTAGCCATCCCCTTCAAGGCCTCTCTAACGGTTTGCTCCCGCTCCAGAGCCTGCCAAAGTTCCACATCCCACTCCTCTACGTTCCTACCCTCACCACCTGCTTCATCCCAAGCCCACATGGGCCCTGCTCCCCTCGCTCCTCCTCCCCTCCCGAGTGCAAGGAGTCCCTTCCATGTCTCCCACTGCATCCATTTCCTCCATCCCAGCCTCCATAGTCCGGATATAATCATATTCCGCTTGGTAGATTTGTAGCCGAGTTCGACAGCGGTGAGCAGGCCGACGGCCGCAAAGAGAGCAACCCACCAGGCTGGATCAGGGCCGAACGAGGAAAAGAATCCACCGCGGACTGCGTAAGGCCAGACACCCGGGGCGTAGGCGCTGGCGAGGAAGATCTGCCAGATCCACCAGCCTGCAAAGGTAATACCGAATGCGCCAAGGATTATGCCGGTCTTGTGGTGCGTGTCAATGATGCTGTTGTTGGTTAACAGGTAAGTGTCGTGCCTAAAAGAAAAAAAAAAGAAAAAAGAGTGAAAATGGGTGAGGGGACAAAAACGTACAGCAATTTCAAGTTGGTCCAGACAATTGCGACGGTAAAGACCAAATTGCCCACAGCAAACAGACCATTATCCTTCACCGCAATCCCACCGTAGAGACCCCAACACACCCACCAGACCACCACACCCTGTGCAACAGCCGCCATCATCCATCCCAGATACTTCCGCAGATTCAAGCCACCGTCCCTCTGGCCCCAGACATACAGTTCTGGCACGGCCATTAGCGTTTCTGCGCTCAGGTCCTGTTCCCACACTCCGGGGACGATCACGCACAAACTGGTGAAAAGCGTGTTCAGCACCGTCAAACTCCACGATTCGTAAAGACTGGTACCTGTATATCCAGTGTAGCGCTGATACAGCTCGGTAGGGAGATAGAAGAACATCTCCTTCCAGAACGTGGCAACAATGAACTTGGATGTGCGAGCGTAATTCCATCTCCCGTGTACTAACAGGAGGCGGGAGAGGAAGCGGAACTGTGACACGGCGTAATCAGCAACTCGCGCGGCTTGCAGACCTTCCCGGCCCGAGATGCCTACGCCGACGTGGGCAGCTGAGAGCATCGCCAGATCATTGGCACCATCGCCGATGGCGAGAGTAAGTGGTGGTGTTCGTTTAGGTGTGATCAGATAGGCGAGGAAGCCCTTCTTTTTGATGGTGCTCGGTTGATGGGAGTGGTTACGGATGGCGGTAACGAGCAAGGCTTTCTGGGCGGGGGAGGCACGACAGCAGATAACCGAGTCAATCGTCGGGATGAGGCTGTAAAAGAGTTCTTTGGCATTCCCGTGTGTTGCCGGTTCTTCCAAAGCCGCCAAAGTGTGACCGTCGATCACTACTACGGTGTGGTTGGGAATCGCAGTAGGCATGGTTTCGGCCCGGATGTTTAGCTCGTCGACAATGTCCATGATTTGACCTTCCAAGTTTCCTTTGGTGGCGTCGAGGATATATATGTCGGAAGTAGGACGACAAAGCCGAGCCGAGTGGGCGATGTTGATGGCCGTTTCACGCTTGTCGCCAGTGAGCATCCATATTTTGATGTTAGCTCGTCGGAGACGCTCAATTGTCTCTGGGACACCCTTCTGGAGTTTGTCTTCGATTGCCGTGGCACCGATGAGGTCCAGGGTCTGTTCGATCAATTCACCGGCCGCTTCGATGCGCTCTTGACGATCGACAAGACTCGTCTCTGCGTCGCGGTAAAGCTTCTTCCATGTGTTGTACTCAGACTCGGACAAGAACCGTTGAGCGAATAGAAGTGTTCGGAGGCCCTCGGTTGCAAAATCATCAATGTGCTTGAAGCATCGAGTGAAGATAGCACCCTCATCGCACACGGAAGGATTGTCAAGGAATGCAAACTTGTCTGACACTGACGCCGCAACAGCGTCCTCATAAGGCACATCATAGGATGCTGTGCGAACGGTAACCTGGGGCCTGAGGCGATTTTCTGGTGCAGTCAGGGACATTCTACCCACCTCAAACGACTTACTACGATTGGTGATTGGGCGCTTGCTAGGTCCAGCAACGCTGTTCTGTCTGGCAAGGTTGATGCTGCGGCGGATTGTAAGGCTGGGCCGGCCGCCAAAACTGTTACGTGGTTCTCGAGCCTCACTCCTGCGTTGCATTTCATGCTCAACCTCCAAGCTCTTGCGGACCTCGTTAGCCTTTTGTATTGCCAACTGTGCCATCCTCAGCCTTGGAAGAATGACGGAGTCGGCGCCCTTTGTTATCAGCCATATCCTTTCATCGGGACATCGCACGATAATGGACATGCGCTTTCGCTTGCTGCTGAACTCTATCACGTCGAGGATTTGGTAGGTGCGCTCCAATTCAGTGCCATCACCGCGCGATATACGGAGCGTGACGGACTGGGAGGACCGTTGAACCACGAGAAACCCAAGCTCTTGAGCGGCTTTGACAAGAGCAAGCTCATCGGGTGAAGCGGCCTGGAACTCAATCTCCCCGTCTCTGATTTCTGGCAAGCAGGTGTGGCAGAGGGCCATAGCAAGAAGATACTGAACTGCCCTCCTCGAGAACGGAGCCTTTGGGCGCAGCCTTATGTACTCAAGTAGATCCTCAGTCGTGACCTCTGGCTGGACATGGTCAGGCCGACCAGTCGACCGCCATTGTGAAGATGACCGGCGCGGGCTCGGTGAGCGGACTGACACAGCGGTTGTTGTCTTTGTCAATGCGTTGCCGTTTTCGCAGGTCGGTTCCAACATAACGTTGAGCTCTTTGCCCTTCGTTTTCGTTTGGGTGAGCCCTTGTTCTTCCTGCTCCTTCACAATATCCATCTCATGCAACCATGTCGTTCCGGCGATGCTCATCTTTCGGAACTTCATGACATTCTCAGTCAAAGTCCCTGTCTTGTCCGAAAAGACGTAACCGATCTGCCCTAAATTCTCGAGAATGGTGTTGGTGTTGCACTTGGCTGGCGTGTCAGATACTTTGTCGTACATCTCCAGGTCGGAATTGAGCATTAACATCTGCCCAATTTTGACAATCTCCAAGCTAACGTATAGCGCCAAAGGAATGATATTGTTGAACTGGATGAAAAATCCGATAATAATATCCTCAAAGTCGACTCCCAGGTGCTTCAAGTACCATGCCTTGCGCTCATACGCATTTTTCCAGATCAAATAGCCCATGGAGCAACCGACGGAAAGGGAGATGACCACAACAACAAGGCTGATGACAATCCTGTTGGCAATTTTCTCCATGGCCGGCTTCTTTGCTTTGGGGTGCCGGTTGGCGTTTCGTCGGAGTTTGCACTCTTCTCCTGTATTGATGACCATACCGATCGCGCATGTTGTGTTGCGTAGCGTGCAGCCTCTGTACACCACTTCATTCAAAGTCAAAGGCAACGTTTCACCGTCCACGGTTACTCTTCCGTCAAATCGATAGAGATCCGGATTGGGATCCTCCACCACGAACTCGGCCCGACAATTGGCAATACCTTGTATAGTGTTGCAACGCTGCAGCGCCTTGGATACCTGCTTGTTCTTCAGATTCGTCTCTCCGTCCAGGGCCATTGTCTCGATGTAGGCCATGGAATTCTCGCCGTCGGCGTACAGCAGCACGATATCTGCGGGAACATCCTCGTCGCGGGAGAGCTTGATGACATCGCCGACTTTCAAATCCTTCCATTGCGTGGCATGCCATTGATAATCCGAGTCGGGGATAACCTCTTCAACCGCCACTGTTTGAGTATCCTTTGTTCTTCGTAATCCAAACCCAGTCCGCCAGTCCTGTCGGCTGTCAACGTGGCCTGTGGGCCGGAGGACGGTCGCGCTTCTTGCATTTTCCACCTTGTCGAGTCGATGGCGTTTCCAGTCATCGTATCCCTCCTTGACAACAGTAAGAAATACAAAGAACAATAGGGGAATGATGGTTGTGAAGTTTCCGGTTGTACTGACGCCCGGAATGGTTTGAGGAATACCGACGCAAAGGAAGTAGAAGTTGGCCAGGCGCGAGAACTGGAAGAATAACTGCTTCGGGAGGAAATCGTAGACGGTGTAGCGGGATGTCCGAATCGTGTTTGGAATATATGCGCTCCCTCGCCGTTCGTCGATCAGGGGTTTGTCATGATGGGGTCGTAATGGGATATGTCGGCCGTCTTTTGAAGGCGGCAGTTCCTTTTCTTGAAATATGAGCTCGAGGACGTATCTCCGATACAGCTGTTGTGTTGATGCCTTGATAGTCCTGGTCACCGTTGTCGCCGATGTCCCAGTCTTGCGCAAAGGGGCCAAGATGCCGGTTTTACTGAAGATGCTGAGGCCCTTTTCGAACGAAGCATTATCGACACTGGCGCCCCCCTCGTCGGCCGTGCTCCTGGTAAAGCTCCTCATGCTGTTGCTTGTCCAAGGGTTCTGAGGCTCATGGCGTCGCTTGTCAAGATTTGGAAATGGTGGTGATTAGGTTGCGCCAGCGCAATTGTTGTTGATATCTCTACGCAGTAAGTGTAGAAGTTACGGTCAGGTCATCGACTCGAAGGATTGGCGGGCCGATCAGGTCATCACAGGGGCTTAGCTACGGTATATCATGGGCGGTTTGCCTGCTGTCATTGATTGTTGCGGCGATGGTGGTCAGCTTCCCAGCTTAGGTCTTCTGTGGAGCTGCGCGGGCCCTGGGAAGAACCCGAGAAAATCTCTAGAAAGCGGCGGCCCCAGACTGGACCGAGTGCATCAAAAGCAAAGCGGAAGCGAATTCGGATTGAAACGAGCGACGATGTCGGCAAGAAGCGACTGGAGCGACAAGTAGGTGTAGTCGCGACCGAAGGAGGGAAGTATAGTAGTGTACTGTGTGGTGTCCAGGGCAGTGTTTTGGCCGGAACAGACGGAAATTGAAATTAATGACGAAAGTCAGGACCAGAAGGTGGGATGAAGATGACAGACAGCCCAGGTAAAAAGAGGGAAGGTCGCCAAGATGGACATTGAATCCTGTTTCGGATCCTTGTCCCTTTCGTGCATACATACGCAGTGGTAGGTACCTCTAGGTCTCCAGCGCCACGCGCCCCTTCCGTGGTGGATACGGGAAATCTGCGCCGCGTACGGTGGCCCAAGTTGGGTTTATGCTCAATTGAAAATTGGTCCGAGCTTCCATCTGGCCTCAGCTGCGAGCCTTTTTATATTAACGCCTCCATCCACCTCCCGTCTTTATACCCTCGTTGGTTTTCTATCTTTTTGCTCAAATTTTTTTTTTTTTGCTCTTTTCTTTCTTCTTTCTCTCTACCTCCTCACCTTCCCCCCCCCCCCCCCTACTTCCTCCTCCTTCTCCTTCTTTTTCTCTCTTTTTCTCTCTTTTTCTCTCTTTCTTTCTCTTTCTCTCTCTTTCTCTCTCTTTTTTTCTTTGGTTGTTGGGAGAGGCAGAAGGATCCATTTACATTATTACCTCCCCCAACTCCAAACTTCTTGCCAAAATTTGGAGAAGGTCCAGGGTCCATTTGCACTACTACCCAAGACCTTGGTCAAACCTCCCGCGAAGTCAACTCCCACTAATTCTTATTAATTCCCATCGACTCCCATTAATTCTTATTAATTCCTATTAATTCCTATTAATTTTCGGTGCTTCATTGCTTCATTGCTTCATTGCTTTATCGCTTCATTGCTTCATTGCTTTATCGCTTCATTGCTTCATTGGAGTTAGAGTTGGGGCTGGATATCGGGGTCGCATTAGTATTGGCATTTGAATGATACCCTTCGGTGCGAGTCTAGCGGCTGCCACTGTCAGGGACTTTTTTTTAACGAAACTTTTTCAATTGAGCATAGACCTGACTTGGGCCACCGTAGCCGCGGGAGCAGTGAGTGAGGGGACCCACAAGCTCGGAACCCCCGCATTTCGGAGTTTGTCATTGGTTTCCGGTCCCCGACTTCGACTTGCCCCGGTCCGTCTCTTCTTGGTCAAACTCCCGTCTCCCGTCTTCACCGTTTACCGACTTCTCCTCCTCCCCCGCTCATCCTCTCTTTCGACAACGGCCTCATCTCTCTCCCACAAAAGATATGCCGCTGCCGAAACCGGCCCACCAAGCACGAACCAGCCCAACGCCTTGCCGAATCGCTTAAAACCGCCGACTCCAGCAGTCCAATATTGGTATGCAGCCCAGGTGAGCAGCGCAAAGTTACCGCTGTACACATCCCACTGAAGAAAGTGCTTCGCCAACGGCGCCAAATATGTAATCCGGATCGGGCTCGCCGTATCGGTAGACGGTGGATTCCATAGGGCCCTAGGGAGAGCCGAACCAATGCTCACCTCCCTCAACATCGTCGAGAGCCACGGATACGAGGCAGCCAAGCTTTCTGGCAAAGCAGTGGGCGGGATCAGCGCAATGGCAAGGAAGGCCAGTTGAGCCACTATGCACAGGCTCATGGTGAATCGATACACCGGGCTTGCGCCGGCCGCTTTCCCCCCATTCGTGACTCTGCTGCTGTTTCTCCCCTCTGCTCCAGCATCAGAAGAGCCACACAAGCTCTTGAGGAAGAAAATCAGGTTAGCCTGCAGAATGGGAAACACCTGCCAGGTAGCTATCCAATTCTGGTGCTCAGCTTGCGGCATGCTTGGTAATCCCATCATGAACGCCGGAACAATGAAGGCCATTGTGACGCACACTGGCAGCATGGCCATCTCCCATCCGTCGACGACCAGCGCGTCCACGTCGCTGCCACTTGCTACGGGCGATGTAACCAAGTAGACGATGAAGTAAATCGGGCCCGCGATGGTGTATGACAATAATTGCATGCCCATACCCCAGAACCCAGTCCTGTAAAACCGTCAGCCATCACTACCCGTTCTTCCCCCTTTGAACACAAGTCATCCACAACTCCTCTATCACGAGCAGTCACCAAACCAGCAAAGGTAAAAAATCAACTCACCAACCAACTACCCTCCCCTGATTGCCCCTCCTCGCCCCCTCTACACTCACCAACGCCCAAGCACCCGCAAACTGCACCATAGCCATCCAAAGCGGCACATCCACGTCCCACGTCCTTCCCCGCTGCGTCCCCTCCCTTCCCTTTACCAAGCCCACCAGCCACGGCCCTTCCCACGTCTCCTCCCACGATGTTCCCTCCACCGGGCCCCCAGCATCCAACCAAGCAGCAAAAAACGTCACCAGCGTAACCAAAATTTGATCCACCGCCTTCACCCCCGTAAATTCTTCCTTTGGCTCGTACCCCACGATGACCGAAGGGTCGGTTTTGATCCGTGTGAGCGCGGCAAAGAAGCCATTGGTGAAACCGGTGATCATGCCGCCGTAGGCGCCCGTCGAAAGGAAGAAGAGGAGAAGGCAGATGGCGAGGGCTTTGCCGGCGAGGCCCAGGACCCCCGAGGAGCGCCGCATTTGGAGTTGGGCTATTAATGACGTGCGGCGGGGGCGAGTGTCGGGACTGGGAGTTCCTCTTCCGTGGGCGCTGGCCCAGGTGCTTGGGGCTAGACCGGCTGAGGGGGGAGGGGAGGGGGAGGGGGAGGGAGGTTTATTTTTTTTAGTTCCCATTTTTATATGATTTGAAATAGAAGGAGAAAATGATGGGAAAAAGAGAGAAAAGAGTTGAGGAGAGAAGTCCAAGTATAGTGCTGTAGGATAGGTATTTAGAGCCCAACGTCAGTCCAATCTTTAAACTAGCTTGGCATGGTGTTGGTCGGAGACCCACTTTGTTTGGGGCCCTTGTTCCTCAGATGGGACCGACCACGTCTTGACTAACCATCGTCAAGTTTAAAGTCCACTACTCGTAAGATGTTTAGCTCGAGACCTCGAGTCAACTTCCCTAGGCGTTTTCAAGCTGTGAATATGCTTTTGTCAAAATCAAGTACACCATATGGGAGCTTGTATCAAAGCCAAAGAGCCCAAGGGATTGCCATGTCTCTAACTGTGGGGTTGAACTGCACAGGCATTGTGTAAGGCTCATCATTGGAGTCTAACGAAATTATCCAGGTCAACAAAACATCGCAGCTTGAAGCACATTGAAACATTTCATGTTGTTAATCGCTACTTGGTACTTGGGCTAATTAATCGCTGTTCCCAAACACCCCTTGATTAGTATTTCGCTGATCCGGCGAAAGATATCCGAAAACAAATGCAAAGAGTTATGCAACACGACCCAAATACCGCCAAAGTGCGCCACCCCATCATTACCATGATTACTTTGTCTTCTTCGGGAGACCCTTACCCTCATTCTTCGATTCGTCGTTTGCCTCAGCACTCAGAACAATCTTCTTGCCCTCCGGATCCAGCGTAAACTTCCTCGTCACCACCACCTCATGTCTCTCCATGAACCTTCCCCCCATGTACTCTGGGTCCTCTCTGTTCATAAACCTCTTCAACAAGTCCATTGTATTATGCGAGAACGGTTCACCCTCCAGTTTGTGAACGATCCTGAATACAGAATTGTCTGATTCCTCCTTTGCACCTCTGTTCTTTAGGTGCGCAATGACACTAACAATTTTCTGAATTCTCTTGACGAACGGCAATAGTTGGGGATGCATATCCGGTGGGAACGGGGGCGGAGCCTCGGAGCCGGGGGGTATAGGCTGCTCGGTAGCAAGGGTCTCGGCTTCGGCGTTGTACAACCGGACTGTGTGCACAAGTGCCTCCACGCAGATGTGGAGGGGAGTTAGGTCGAGACAGCCGCGGAGGATGCCCTGGTTGGGATCTGCTCCGTTGTTGAGTAAAATGTGCGTTGTGTCCCAGTGTCCGTTCATGATCGCATCAGTCAGAAGACTGGACGACGGCTTTACGAGCATGTAACCCCTTTGGACTTGGAGATGGGTATGTCTTGCAAGGGGGTGACGTTTGAGAATTGCTTTTACGACACCGGTGTGTCCCTCGTGACAGGCCTAAGTTGTGCAGGAGGTTAGTAATCGGGACTGCGAAGACTACCTACAAATATACGCAACTTACCGCTTCAAGAGCAGAGAATCCAGAGAGATGTGGCGTGTAACGGTTCCGAGCCCCCCTTTTGGGAAGAGATGGGTCCAATGAGTGCTGATTGCTGGTATCACTATCGGTAAACCCTAAAGGTGCACCCTGGAGCTTCATGAGCTCACGGACGACGAATTGGGAGAGCTTGGCTCCGGGAGGCGGGCGAAGAAAGTCTTCTTGAACTGCCAAGTGATCTTGCAATACTCTGGTGGTGTCTGAAGGACTCCGGAATGACTCGTGTGGATCAGCCGCTGTACAGTCCATCAGAGCTTCGACCAGCTTCCTGTAACCGCCCGCTGCGGCCTCCGCCAAGGGCGTTAAAAGACACCCATTGACAGCGTTCGCGGAACAACCTCTGGTGATAAGCAGGCCTGCGGATCCCCAGTCGCCGTTGCTACAAGCCAGATGAAGTAGCGTCGGTTTGGTGCTGAGACAGTGAAGTCTCCCAGTGACGTCGATATCGTTGTCAGCGAGCAATTGAGAGACCAAAGGCAACGCTGATTCTTTACTATGCGTCAAGGCCAAGGCCAGCATCGCTTCTCGAGTGAAGACGCCGCTGAGTGTCCTAACCACGCTTGGGAAATAGTCCCGCAGTTGAAGTTCCATATTCCTTCCTCCAAGGTAAAACAGACACGACATGTTCTCCGGGTGGCCTGTCTTGATGAGCTGCTTAACAATCGAGCAGAGTCTGGAATCATCAAAGGCATAGCCAACGTTGGAACCAAAGGTACCTAGGAGTAAGCACAATTGTCTGTGTCCTGGCTTCTTGGAATCCCCATTCTTATCGAGACGAAGGGCAACCTCGGCTGCGTATTGCCAACACCCACGCGCTATGTTTGCTTCAGTACTGTTTTCGAGAATTGTCGACACGGCCAAGTAGTCTGAAGGGTTGTTACGATCGAGAACTCGCTTCAACAAACCGATCAAGTGAGTTCGTTCATACTGATGGGGAGATCGAGGTGATAATCTTCCTACACGTGTACCGTAGCGTAGTAGCAAGATGATTATTTGCTCGATTTCTGGCACCGCAATCATGCCACTGATCATCTCCAGGGCCGTGATTTGACCAATTCGACTGGGAAGGTTTGGGTCCGCCCCGGCTTCCAAGAGCGCTGTGAACCAAGTTAATACATGCCCATCAGAAAGCGGAGCACTGAGATGTAATGGTGATGTAAACCTACTTTCAACGGCAGCAAGTCCACCGTGTAGAGCAGCCTTGCACAACGGTGTCATTCCAAACGCATCTGGCTTGTCAACAACAGCGCCTCCCTCCGAGATAAGTATTCGGACCTCAGCCACGAGCCCTCGTTCGGCTGCTCTTGCCAAAGCGGTGTCACCAGCTCGACTGACGGGTTCGTTAACCTTGCCATTGTGCTGGATGAATATTCTGATAAAGTTCTGCCGTTCGATTTCCCAGCGCGCCTTGCCGCCTGGACGCCACACAACGCCGGCCTGCTTAGCTCGTCTATACGTGGCTCCCAGGGCAGTGTACACGTATGAGGCGTTTGTTTGCCGGTGTTCGGGCAACACGTCTTCTTGGAGAAGTTGTTGACGTTCCTGCTCTGTCGGATCCCGACGTTGAAGGTTTGCTCCGAATTGCACAAATTCACTAGCTACCGTAAAATTTCCCAATGCGCATGCCATTAAAAGGGGCGACATGGCCATACTACCCCATGGAGTATCTAGCGGAACCCCGAGGTCCATCAGGTAGAGACAGATTTCGCGAACATATTCACGACGCGGACACAGCGCGAGGTAGTGCATCGCAGAGTTGAGACGAGCATCGGTTGCATTGGGGGCCGGCGGACGACCTACATCTACCCTCTGCCCGGGGGTCAACAAAGGACCATGATTCAGCTCACGGTATCGTTTCGCGAGACGCTGTACGACCTTTAGACAACCGTTCGCAGCGGCACTTTGGAGTGCAGTGATATGGGGGCCACCTTGACACACCACCAAGGGCGCACCCCGGTCGATAAGGAGCAGCGCGATCTCTTCATTCTTACTGCTGTGAAGCATTGTTCAGAACCAGCAAATTGGGGAGCATGCCAAACGGTAAGGGCTCGAGACTTACCTGCATATTGCGTAGTGAAGAGGATACCAAGTCGGGACATTGGGAAAATCGTGGCCCTCGAAGCCCTCGAAGATACTTTGCAAGTCAATGCACTTGCAGAGCCGGTACGACGATATGTCTTGGCGTGCTCCAACATTCAAGAGATAGGTGACAACATCAAGATGACCATGATACGATGCGCGAGCAAGCGGAGTAGCCATTAGCGGCCAGCGGCGGTCTGGCGGCACAAGCGGACGAAGGATGGGTATGCTGACGAGTTCGGACTTTTCATTCTCATTGAGGGATCGCGATAGCGCGGTTTTCATGACCAAGCAGCTGCCATTATCGGCGGCCCAACGCACAGCCTCTTGCTTGCCTCTGACATTGTATAATTTGTCAGTCAAGACAGCGTGACAAGATCTGGAGACACGGATCAGAGAGGCCAAGTCTCTGCGATCGAGACGTTCTCCAATGTCCAGGAGAAGTTCGGCCGGCAAGGTGTTGAGCGCGGTCATGTTGTTGACCACGGGGGCGGCGACCAAAGTATAAGTGAGCAGCGAAGAAAACCGTTTGAATGAATAAATAGTCTTAATAGGTTATGTATCCAAGCGCCCACTGGCGTTCAGCAAACTCAGTTCGTTAGTGGAAGCAGGAAGTCGAAGGTAGAGCCACTTGGTCCAATATTGTGTTGCTTGTTGTACCCCAGAATCCAGGCGTCAAGACTGGATTGGAGAGTAAAACAGCCGAACACAAAGAATAGACTCGGGCAGTCGGACATTAGATGACGAGGAAGGACGGGGAATGTCTAGGTATGTCGACGAAGATGATGATGGGAAGTACAGTTGTTTTGGGTTGTAAGAGTGAACCCGTCTGGGTGCGACTGGTGTCTCCAGATATGCTTGCTACCCCTAACCCTTATGTCTGTGTCATCCAAGTATCACACATGGAGTGCCTTACGTAATCAAGAGCTTCAGCTTGGTGGGCAGCCAGGGGCAGCTTCATGTTTGGCTATGCTAGTTCCACTAACAGCTCACACCCTGCAACATATGGATACTCCCCGCTGACCTGTTAGCTGTTACAGGCAGCTCATGCGAAGTGCCTTTGGAACTCTACCTCCAACAGCCCAGACAGCCCAGCTCAGCTACGGCTCTCTCTCCTCGAGCGTCGTCATTCCGCGCCTCTGAACAACATCCCCGACATTCACTACATTTTACTGCGCCATTCCCGTTCCCTTCACCAGCACAAGATTAATGCTCGTATGGTCCCGCGCTTTCTAGCCACCTCAAACACAACAACCGTTGGATCAAACACGACGCCAAAGACATCCACCCTCACGCATCGTAGGAGCGCTACAAGCAGCAAAGAAGCGACATGTCGACCCCCGCGCCGCCTGAGGACCAGGCCCGCCTCCTCGAAGATGCCTTGATCGCTGTGCGCCAGCAAAGCACCCTCATGCGCAAATGTCTCGACACCCCCGGAAAGCTCATGGATGCTCTCAAGTGCTGGTATGTCCCCAACGGAGCGTGTCACGGCATGGCCCGATATGCGCTGGTGCTGGTGCTGACCGTCGACCACCCTCGACAACTTATAGCTCCACCCTTGTCTCGGAGCTTCGAACCAGCAGTCTGGGCCCCAAACAGTACTACGAGCTCTACATGGCTGTCTTCGATGCTCTCCGGTACCTCTCCGTCCACTTGCGCGAGAATCACCCCGTTAACCACCTCGCCGACCTCTACGAACTCGTCCAGTATGCCGGCAACATTATACCCCGCCTTTATCTCATGATCACGGTCGGCACCGCCTACATGTCCATCGACGGCGCTCCCGTCAAGGAGTTAATGAAGGACATGATGGACATGAGCCGTGGTGTCCAGCACCCTGTTCGCGGTTTGTTTCTGCGCTACTACCTCTCCGGACAGGCACGCGACTATCTCCCGACTGGCGACTCCGAAGGCCCAGAGGGCAACCTGCAGGACTCGATCAACTTCATCCTGACCAATTTCGTTGAGATGAACAAGCTCTGGGTTCGGTTACAACATCAAGGACACTCAAGAGAGAGAGACCAGCGGACGCAGGAGAGGAAAGAGCTGCAATTGCTTGTAGGAAACAACATTGTCCGTCTAAGCCAGCTGGTGGATCTGCCGACATACAAAAATGGCATTCTGGCCCCCCTGCTGGAGCAGGTTGTGCAGTGTCGGGATGTCCTGGCGCAGGAATATCTGCTTGAGGTCATCACTCAGGTATTCCCTGACGAGTTCCATCTTCACACCCTCGATCAGTTCCTCGCCGCTGTGTCCAGGTTAAACCCCCACGTTAACGTAAAGGGAATTGTTATCGGCCTGATGGACAGACTATCCGACTACGCCGAGCGAGAGGCGCAGAATGAAGAAGGCGAGGATAGGGGCCAGTTGGAGGAAGAAGCACTCGCGAACCTGCTGGAAAGGGTGAAACTCGCAAAATCGGCTGCGGAAACCGAAGAAGCGAGCGCGCCGACACCCGAAGCCCCTGAAAATGGGGAGCATGCAGAAACTGATGTGGGCTCGACCGATGAAACTCTGAACGCCGAACCATCAGTAGCAGAGACCGAGGCTACCGTGACAAATGGAGATGAAGTCGAACCAGCCAAGAAGCATAGGGGCATTCCCGAGAACGTGCCCCTATACGAAATCTTTTTCGGGCAGGTCAAGAACCTTGTGCAGGCGCAACATCTTCCGATCCAGGACACCATCGCGCTGTGTGTATCCCTTACGAACCTAGCTCTCAACATCTATCCTGAAAGGCTAGATTATGTCGACCAGATCCTCGACTACGCCCACTCAAAGGTAAAAGAACACGCCAACAGTGCCGATTTGCATTCGCCGCCAGCGCAGCAGAGTATCCTGGCCTTGCTTCAGGCGCCTCTCAAGAGGTATGTGTCGATATTTACGGCACTCGCCCTACCTACATACGTTCCTCTGTTCCAATCACAAACCTATCCTACGCGGCGGGCTGTTGCTGGCGAAGTGGCCAGACACCTGATCAAGAACCAAACCCACATCACTACCACGGCCAACCTCGAGAATGTCCTGGAGGTGCTCAAGGTCCTCATCAAAGAAGGGTCGCAAGCGCCGTCTGGCTACCCCGGTGTCGTGCAGCAGCGCGGCCGTGCCCTGGAGACAGACGAGACTTTGGAGGAACAGGGCTGGCTGGCCCGCCTTGTCCACCTCCTCCAGGCGGAGGATAACGACACCCAATTCCGCCTCCTGCAGATGACAAGGAAGGCCTACGCCGAGGGCAACGAGCGGATCCGGACCACGACGCCGCCTCTCATTACCGCCGGCCTCAAGCTCGCCCGACGCTACAAGGCTCGCGAGCACTACGACGATAACTGGCAGTCGCAGTGCTCCGCGCTCTTCAAGTTCCTCCACTCGGCCATCTCGACCCTCTACACGCGCGTCAACGGCGCCGGCGCCGCCGAGCTGTCCCTGCGCCTTTTTTGCTCGTGCGGTCAGATGGCCGACAAGACCGAGTTCGAGGAGGTGGCATACGAGTTCTTTGCGCAGGCCTTTACGGTGTATGAGGAGGCGATCAGCGACTCCAAGGCGCAGTTCCAGGCCGTTTGCGCGATTGCCAGCGCTCTGCACCGCACACGCAACTTTGGAAAGGAGAACTACGACACGCTCATCACCAAGTGCGCGCAGCACGCGAGCAAGCTGTTGAGGAAGCCGGATCAGTGCCGGGCTGTCTATCTGGCCAGTCATTTGTGGTGGGCGACTCCTATTGCTAGTAACGGGGAGACCGAGGAGACTGAGGTTAGTAGCAGCATTTCTCCGTTCCTCTTGGTTTTGCGAGGTTTCACACGGTTCTAACATGTTATGCGATAGCTTTACCGAGACGGCAAGCGTGTTCTCGAATGCCTGCAGCGTGCCCTCCGTGTTGCAGATTCGTGCATGGAGACTGCCACCTCGATCGAGTTGTTTGTTGAGATCTTGGACAGATACGTGTATTACTTTGACCAAAAGAATGAATCGGTAGGTCATCACTTACCCTTTTCGCCCCGTCAGAAAAAGCCATGGCGTCTAACTATCTTTTTTTCTCCTTGTAGGTTACCACAAAGTACCTCAACGGCCTTATCGAGCTTATACACTCCAACCTGGCCGGTAACCAGCAAGACTCGGCCTCGGTCGAGGCCAGCCGGAAGCACTTTATGCAGACCTTGGAGATTATCAGGAGCAAGGAGTACGAGGGCATCGTGCTTACTCCCAAGTAAGCAGTAAGCAGCAGAACTTTTTTTGAGTCTTGTTGTTATTGTAACAAAAGCCCAACGGCGGACGGAACGAGATGAGATGTGACGAGATGCGACACCAGATGAGCGATGATGATGCAGTTACATGATGGATGGACAGGACAGGACAGGACAGGAAACCCAAACCCCCAATGATACGATAGCTATAACCAACCCACCGTACGTAGATATGTAATGACGGAGAGCAAGGCGTCGAGAGCCGCAGTTCAGTGTACATTTCGGGGACTACAATCAGCTCTATGAATGCCGGTTCTGAGCTCGATCAGCGATCATTCCGCCTTGTGAGGCTTTTCTAGGATTGTGCTATGGTGGCAAGCTTCATAGCGACGGTGATATTTAGCCGCCACACAAAAGGGATCGAGACGGAAGGATGTGACAACAAGGGAAACAATCCGCCAACTGCGCTATGCGATGCAAAACATTGAAGGGTAAAGAGAGTATAAACCGGAGCACTACAGAGCTTGCGTGTGACGACGATGCTCGCTTTATTTTCTTCCGACAAGTTCCCTTTCCCAAATAACACGCTGCCTCATGCACTCATCCACCCACGGTGATCATCTTCTATCGGACAAACAAAAGTAAGAAGGTATGAATAAATATACAGACAGCAGTAACGAGCTGGTTCTACGTAATAACTGGAAAATATGTACCCAAAAACCAAAGAAAACGACAAGAAACGCTTTGAGAACAAATGGAAGGAAAAAGTACATCAAGTAGCATAGCCATCTCAACAAAGGTTTTCTCTATCCTCCAAGAGTCCCCTCCGCTAAGTTCGCCGCCGCCCGTTTGATAATGCCGGCAACCTTGGCGATGGTGCGGTTGGCCAGACCCCAGTCTCCGGAGTCGACGGTGTCGCGGATCGAAGGGAAGTAGGCCTCGTCGTAGCCGGACCAGAGTTGAGGGCCGAAGAGGACGTGTTTGAATTGGGTGCGGTTTGGGATCTGTAATGGGTAAAGGGGGAGTTAGCATTTTAGGAGGGAAGAGAGGGGACGAGGAGATAATTGGAAAGGACAGCAGAGCAAGGGCAGAGAGAAGGGAGAGGAAAGACTTACACCCTCGGGATCCAACAAATCCGTCTCAAACCACGCCATCTTCGAATTAAACTCGCACCTCTTCCTGCCCCATCCCGAGGGCTCCCATCCACCGCTCGCGACAACACTCGACTGCCATTCATGCTCCCATGCCACGAACCGACGCACGGCTTCCATGACCTCATCGCTGGCCTTTATCATGCTGTTGAGCGACGCCGCAAGTTCCTTGGGCACAGCATCCTTCTTTGCGTTCTTGGCCTGATCCTCAACCCACGGGACGATCTCTCCAGTCCAGTCACGGATCTTCTCAGCATAGTGCGCCATATCAAACGGCAAGACGGGACGATCGGTCAGCTCGTACAGGAGAAGAGCGACGACCTGTCCCAGCATCGTGTGGTGGACAAAGTCCGGGTCACCGACCTGTTCCATCCACTCGAACGTGTCGTAGCTGGAGTGGTAGGGGTGGCCCTTGCCATCAAAGTGCAGGTCGATGGAGGACGTGCCGACGATGTCCTGGAAGGCGACGTAGTCCGAGCCCGCGCCGAGGCCCTCGAGGTCATTGGCATTTCTGCGCTCCCAAAGCTCTTTTAGCGTGGCGTTCTCATAGGGATCTCTGACTATGTCGAGAATTTGCATCAGGAGGCCCTTGAACACGGGCGAGCCGGCTACGTGTAGAGTGTTGCCCGTTACTGCGGTGTCGAGGTTGATGTACGCCAGCGCGTCCTTACGCAGCATATCATCATTTTGCTCAACGAATTCAGTCGAGCCAATGAGGTTGTACTCCTCTGCGTCCCAAGACATAAACTGAATGGTCCTGAGCGGGCGCCAGCCCATTCTCAGCAACTCGCCAAAGACGCGGGCGAGCTCGAGCATGATGGCCGTGCCTGAATGGGGATCAGCGGCGCCCAAAGTCCATGCATCACGATGGTTACCGATGATGACCTTCTTCTCTTCCTGCTCGATTCCCAGAATGCTTCCGTATACGTTCCATATGGCTTGCTTCTCATTTTCGTCCTGATCGTTCTTGAGCCGGACAATGGGCGAGTTTTCGTGATCGCCTGTCCACCACTCGTCAACATCAGGAACACCGCCCACCCAGTCTTCCGGCACACGCTGGCCCTTGCCCTTGAGATGCTGCAGAAGGACCTTGGCATCACGCCAGGCAAGCGGAAGAGAGGGGATTTTGACCAGTCCCTTGGTCTGTTCCTTCTTCATTCTTGGCATGTTTTCCCTGCTGCCCCAGCCCGGGGTTAACACATCACCGACGACCCACGACATGAGACTGACGCTGCCACGCTGGACTCCATCAGCAGGCATAAAAGGCCCCTTCGGCGCAGTGTCGCCCTTCTTGAAACCGTCATCGAGTGGGTCCGAATAGATGAGACAACCTGCGAAACCTGCGAGCTCAGCAGCCTTGACCTTCAGAGCGCGATCGGCGTGGGGGCCGTAGTAGCGAACAAGAGCGATGGCGCCAGCAGTCTGGATCCCAAGGTCTTTGATGCGCTGGAAGTCCTCGCGCGAGCCGTAATTGGCGTAGATGAGCCGGCCGCGAACATCACCCGTTTTCGAGTGACCGTGAAAAGCCCATGTCTGGTGTCCAGTCAACCCAGTTGCCTGGTCATTCTCCTCCAGCTTCGCAGACCATATAGCCTTGCCTTTTCCGTTGTCCGCCTTGTCGTCGATGATTTCCACCGCACGCCCATCGGCTTTGGGATAATTGAGATATACGTGATAGGTGTCGCGCGAAACGTCTTCAAGACCGTATTTACGGAAGAGCAACTCGATATCCTCCATCAGGGCGTAGTCGCCTTCGGTACCAGCCAGGTGAGAGTACGAGGTGAAATGCTGGAGATTGTCCTTGATCTGATTGGAACTGATGTTGGATTCCAAATATTGCCGGATATCGTTGGGATTGAACATGCCCGAGCCGAGGCGGCGCGACATGTTCCCGAACACATCGGAGACGAATATCAAGTAAACAAAGCCGAGAAGAAGGAACAGGGCGAGGAGGCGCCCAACCAGCAGGAAAAGGGCGGTGCTGCCGAATGTTGGGAAGGCGAATCGGCTTCCAGAGCTTGGTTGTTCTTCGTTATTACTGTTATTCGTGTTGCCGTTGGCGGCTGGCGTCGTAGCAGATTCCAGACTGGCGTTCGCATCGTGTCTCCTGAATCGGGGTAGTGATATTTGTGGTAACCTCCACCCCCACTTCCATCGTGGTAGTGAAAACCTCCCTATGCGCTTGCCCCATATACTTTGCGAACGGTGGTTGGAGTCGTCTATTTCCATCTCTTGCATCTCGCGTCGAACGTGATCGGCCTCGGAATCGCTATCATCGTCAGACGAGCTCCACGACTCTCCTTCGTCGTCTGTCTCGACTGTGGGTGGCTGGTAGCCGCGCGGTGGACGTGCTCGGTCATGAGTGCTCGATGATGATGCCGTACCGCCGAGCAGGGAGTGGCCTTCTGTATGGTCTGTGGCATCGAGAGGGGAGTGTGGGGCTTCGAAGACGGTATGGCTGCCGGCGCCGGAAGCGACGGCCTCGTCGTAGGTAGGTATGGGGGGTGCGGGCTCGTAGCGGAACTGGCTCTTATCCGGCGCCATTATGAAGGCCGGCGAAGGATCGCGATGGGGTTGAGGGCGGCGGTGGTTCGCATGCGACCCGGTCGGTTCGGAACCAGATGATAGCGGAATGGGAGTCTAGACGGGGAGCTTCGATGGCCCAAGTCTGGGGAAGGGGGAGACGAGGGGCCAAGAAGTGGATCGGATCGAAATTAGACGTCCGCAGACTTATAAAGGGGTTCCAGAAGGAGCGTGGGCGTAGGGCAGATTACCCCGTCCTGTTTGAAGGGTGGTGGGCAAAGGAGCGTGATCTAGACACAGAAAGAAGTCTAGGTCGAGGTGCCCCGGGATGGCGATAATGCCCGGTGTCCCTGTTCTGGAAAGACCCAAGAACGGTGGGATGATGCTTGTGGTGTGTCAACGAACGTCGGAGTCCAGCTGTGTCAGAGATGGAGCAAGAAGAGGTTGTCGAGGGTTCTAAAAATGGTACAATGACGATGTCTCAAGTGACGACTGGGGGAGCGGAACAATACAAATGAAGCCAGCAAGGAAGATTGAGGTGGGTAAATTGCATGCGGGCTTCAATGTTGCTGTGACGGAACGGCGTACCTGTGGACACCTGCCTGGCTCGGGTCTCTCTTGCGCAATGTTGGGACCACACACTGGCTGATTGCAGCGGCGTCACAGGGGGTGCTTGGCCCCTTGGTTCCCTTGGCGGCGTGGCCCCTGTGCGACACCATTCAGTTCAGTTGTCTCCTGTCCCCGGCCTCCCACGCCGACCAGTCCGAGCAAAGGCCGTGTCGCGTCGCTTAGTCAGGATCTGCACCGCCACATATGGCATAATCTCTCCAAATTTGGCCGAGCCCAGAGGCGCATGATCGGCGATCTTACTAGTCAGGATACCCTGACCTCGCATGCATACATTCGCTTGAGCCTCATCAACGTCAATCCATGAGCAGTCCACTCAAGACAAGCAGCATCAATCCACTTTTGACTTCAGTCCATCTGTTAGTCTCCAAGGCATGATAGTACTGGTCAGACACTCAATGACAGCATACCCAAACCGATGAATATTGGAAGTTTCGGCACACGGGTGCTTTGAGCATGTACGAACGACTCAAATACGGGTCCTCTTTCGCAATCCCTCCACGACAAAACAAGAAATGCTGTTCCGATAACCCAGCCATCCACCCAGACACACAAGCCAGGTGCACTGCCGATAGTGAGTGTCAGCTCCCAGTTGACCGCGGTGGAGGATGTCATCCATATATCTGCCTATGGGACTATTCTGGGACGGGAAGCAATCGGCTTCTTCTCAGAGTGACATCTCATGATGGCCTACAAGAGATTCGTGGGACCAATACTTAGTCAGCAATCACAGATATCCCATCCATCACGAGCATGATTATCGGACTTGATCATACTAACCTGGTATGCCCATTCTGTTCCAGATTATGGACCTAGGGGAGAGTCGCAAAGGCTAGCGCAGGATTGCAACCATGCCGGCAATTGCACCGTCTTCTGCTCCAGCGTTCGCGGCATCCGTGCAGCCAAGTTGGCAAGCGAGCTATCAGTCGGTTCGAAATAACGCTATAACTATTTGAATTCTGGTCCGAATGAGCACAAGCGATACTTTACCCCCCTTTGATACAATATCATCTTCTTTTACCCCTTTGCGCAAGGCGCCAGCTGTTCTCCTGGTACGTTGACGGCGCTCAATACTTATCCTGTGCTCTACAGCAATAGCTGTCTAGCTAATGCGTCTTCCCTGAGCGACAAGGCCTTCAGGTAAATACAAATTTGCAAAGCATGCGTCCGTTACACATTTGTGGCCCTGCGTTGACGCGTGGTGAATTCTCTACGATGAACCTTCAGCTGAACGAGTTTCCACTCTGATATTCTTTTGTCGTTCTGTGAGGTTTGCCGCAATTCATCCCATCTGAAAAACATGAGTCTCCAAGCCACAAGAGTGTCAGAGGAGAAACCTGGTCTGGGGCGCCACAGTCACTTCCAACAGCTCTTCCATTAGAACTTTGAAGAGCTCCTGCCAAGCTATGCCTCTCCCCAATTTATTTCTTCCTCTCACACAGCACGCACAAACTTTCAACCAAGACTTTGCCCCGCGCCACGAACGCCGCGAGTGACATACCCCAGAGTTTCGGCCGAGCACTTGCATGCGACTCCTTCCTTCGCAATTCAGATCTACCTTCAACCACTCTTCATCCTCAACATCGCCAGCACTTACCAGCCTGCGCGCCTTTCCTGGTCTTTCTACGATCAGATTCCCGGTCGACTTTCTTTCCCTTCGACCCAAGCCGATTTGGTAAGTCTTATTGAACCAACAAACTCCCTATCTCTAAAACGACCTTTCAAGCCCAGTTTATCGACAAAATTTGGGTTTTCCTTATTACGAGGGGGCTGCCAAGGTGGCAAAGATTGTCATCTTCCCTCACCCTCACTCCTACTCTCACTTAACCCCGGGCAACTTATCTCTTTACTTGCCTATGCGCTATGTACATTTTCAGCCCACAGTTTTCACAAATGGAGGTGCTAACACCACCCCTCACAGAAACATGCCCGGCCCAATTCGCGGTAGCGATAGCAACGGAAATGGCGGCAACAACCGCTACCAACCCTACTATTTTGGCTCTTCGAACGTTCCACTGTCTCTACGTCCTCGCCTTGACGGTACTCTCCCTGTTGCCCGCGCCGCCCCTCCTGCCCGGCCTGACCCCACCAAGCGTTGGGACAAACTCAAGAATTTTATGCCAAAGGTTGGTATGAAGTTCCAGGCCGGATCCACTGTTACCACACGATTGAGGCGCGACAAGGCAATTTGGTACGCCATGATGGATACCTTGCTCTTCTTCAAGGCCAGACATTTGCAAACGTCCTTGAGAGAAATTATGGACATCGCTACGGATGCTGCAATCAAGAGAAAGCCTCCGGTGGACTTTTTCGAGAGTCTCGGTCACGGCGATGGTCTCATCACCGCCGACGCTACGTTGCATTTCCTCCGGAGTGTTCGGGAAAGTCATCCTCTCTCCAGAAGACTGAGCTCTTCGACGTTCGCCGAGTTATTTGCCGAAATTGTCAAAGCCCGCGAAGCTTATCTCGCGGATAATGAGGAGGGAGGTACCGACCGGTATCCAGTTTCCCCTTTGGTGCAGGCGGTGGACAGATTTCTTACGGTGGCGTGGTTTTGGGATGGAATGGATATTCTTGTCAAGATGGAATCAGAGCATGCGGAACTTGACGACGACAACGACGAAACCACAGAGGAGCAAGAAGAGATCGACTCTGACGGCGAGGACACTCCCGTTACTGGTGCCGCCGCAGTGTCTTCACTGGTCGCAGACTTTGATGGCTGCACTATCTGGACTTTGAGCACCAACAGCTACGTTGACGACGTTGATCTCTTCGCTGACGTGGATCCCCTCACCGATGAAGCGGAAGACGAGGTGATGGGTGACACACACCACGACTCTTGAGTTTGAAAGCCATGTCTCGTCTTCGAAAGCCCGGATAAGAAGAATGTGGTCGCGTATACGATTGAAAAACTATTGGCAGATAGTGGCGTCGCATCAGAGCGACAACTGCGTTGGTCTTTCGGCCGGAAAAAGCATCTGCTCTCTTTGCGTCACCCTATAGCTTTCTGTTAGAGCTCGGTGTCGTTTGATCATGGGATGTGGTTTGTGATATGAGAAGAGATGTTGTCTTTCATGCATCAGATAGTACCTGTAGCTAGTGTTGATGACGACATATCATCGAAGGTTTAATTCTACACTATTAGATCGATTGTTGATAAGACAGAAACAATGGCAAATGACCATCGCCATTCATGAACCTTCTCTACTACCATGCCATACGTACCTCTAGGTACTATTGAGAAGAAGATCAACATCCGCTTCGTGTACGCTTAAGGGGAGGGTAGAGCACAAGTGACAATATGACAAGAGAGATGTACTTAGTGCGTACTACGCCTGATATGGATGTGATCAGACACCAACATCTTGCGGATGTTGCGTCGAGTGTTCCACTACCTATAACTTCTACAATTTGCACCGGGTTTTTTCAACATGTCCTTGTAGTGAGGCATGATCCTTCATCCTAAGTACTTTTATCCTCAAGAGCTTCCTCGCGGCGAACGAAGGTTTTCTTTCATACTACCTCTATGGATACAGCTGCATGCAATACATCAATATGCAATACTCCAAGATATAATGCTGTGATCTATTTGGTCGGCAGACAACTTTGTTCGCAATATATTTACATGCTAGCATACGTCGAAGGAAGGACCAGAACCTGTAGCAAATGTCGTGTTATCAATGTGATCTGCGAACATCAAGACGAAAGAGACGAGCGGAGAGGACCAAACCAAAAAGGAAAAACAGAAAAAAATATATGTGGTTGGTCATGATATCCCAGGGAACCACCCCCAAGATATCCCCCCGAACGGTCACAACTGATACTACGGTAGCCCGAGCGAGACAAAGTGGGCGGTCGTAACCCCCGTGCACCCGAAGGTGCGGGCCTGGGCAAATATTGAGTAAACAGTTGCCGCCATGGGAATCGAACCCATGACTTTTTGAATGGGTAGGGGTAAACTGTGCGCTACCAAATTCCATTCGACCAACCACCCGCTGTTGAAAACACGTCTGGGACCGTCCCTTATAAGTGCCTCTACCTCTGAGCTTAGCCCAGTTTAGTCTGTACCGGGCCGTTCCCGCGAGTGATCAGGTGACCGTCTTTGCTCGTTTGCAACTGCACAAGGCACTGCTCGTCAGGCAGCCGTGAGTGTGCCTGCCGGTCATGGTCTGCCACTTTCCTTCCAGTCCGGCTGTAGCCTTTGGAGTCTGATCCCAGCACGGCACACCTCTTCCTCCTTCCCTACCAGGTTGCGCGCTACAATCTGTAACGGCAGTCTTACTTTGCGACTCTCAACAGAACCTCAGGTCCATTCCCCGTCCGCTGTATCTTCAACTTTTGGCGCCACTGCGTGATAGAACGACACTCACGAAAACTGATCTTAGAGGTAAACAACTCCTATCTCCGCATATCCCTACCTCTAGGTTAGTGCTTCCTCATACACCTTCTCGTGCAAAAAGAATCGGGCTCTGGTTTCCTCAGATTTCAGAGCGCATTGAGATGCATACAGTAAACCGCGCTAGGGTCAACACCTATGCCCCTTCTCCGACAATCCATCACAAAACCCAAAGCTGACTCTAGATTATCACAGCTCAACCTACCTACCCCCTCCGAAATGACGTCCCGACCCGTCTTTGTAGAGAACTTGTCGCTGAAAGAGTGCGTTCCACTTGAGGGCTTCATGTGGCAGGATCGCCCGACCGTACTTCGCAGCCTGGAGCACGACAAGCTTGTTTTGAAAGCATTCCTCAAGAATGGTTTACCCATTTGCCCTGGAAACATTGGCTATGAGCTTAACATTGTGGCCATGGTTGCCGGACAAGAACTCGGTTTTTACCGACTTCTTCCAGGGGGGAGGGGGAAGCCCAAGGATATCAGTGGACGAGAGTACCACTTTCTCTCCACCCTGGCCGAAGATGTCCGCATTGGTCGTCGCATGCCGAAGCACGTCTTCATCGAGTTCTTCCGCGAGCTTGTCAACGCTCGCATCTGTTTCTTGACTCACCACCCGGGCTACACCGGAACTATCTCCTCGGTTGCCGAGAAGATGGACATTTTTCTTAAGAAAACAGAGGGGCACTATTCCGATGCCGAGCTTTCAAAGCGACTCGAGGAGGAATTCCTGAAGGCAGAGGGTGGACAGGGACCTGTGGCTGGAGAGCAAACTGGAGGAGCGGCGGGAGGTTCAGAGGCGATGGATCTCTCTTAAATTGCCCCACGAGAGAGTATGAGAGCTAGTGCAGCAGTCAAGGACACATGACCATCGAGGAGTGGAAGTACGAGAGAATACTGGGATTCTTTGTGATTCTGGTCATAGAGCTGCATATGTTTCTATCATAACTGGATCGGGATCGCAACTTCCGTCGCGCGACAAACCAACAAAGATTCGACCATAAAGGTAGCTAGAGGTAATATGTGCTGGCCATTGATTGGCATTTGAAGTTCCCATGCAATAGAGAGATGAGAGATCATCATGGAGATCTTCCAAGATGCTCCAGGTCATGAGGGAATTATCGTAAATACCCAAGTGAGGCCTCGTTTTACTTTATTGTGTGCATTACAACAGCGTCCTACTCAAAGTCCTTGATGGAAGGCGATGTGATTTTGGTCCAAACCAAATTCGTAAGTTTCACTGACCCATACTACAAAACCCTCCTCTCGTTTTACTTTTTAAACCTTTGGGACTTAACCATGATGTTTCGCTCTCGACATAGAAGAAGCCGAGGGGACGAATATCGTCATCTTCCTTTTCCTCTATTGTTGCTTTCCCTAGACCAAGCAACTATCTGCAGTTGACCCCCAGTGACAAGGAGATATGGCACTCCGTCGACGGCGAAATCCTTTCTGTCAAGCTCATGAATATTCGAGAGACGGTGGCCGATAAGTTCAATAGGGGTGGGTGTGTTTGCCGAGTATTCCAGCAAGATATTCATGGGAAGATCTGCCTACTTCGAGTTTTATTAGGAATGATGATAGGACGACAAGCCACAACAGCGAACCTTTCCACTTCTCCTTTCCTAGACCCGTCCGCCTAGACAGCCGTACTGAGTTACGGGGAACCATCAGTCAACCTGTGAGAGCCAGTCATTAATACCTGTGCTCCTGACCGTTTCTCTTCCAGTGCTGGAGGGGCGTATTCCGCATGTATTCACCACGCTGGTGGTCATTAACTTCCCGAATGCTGCGCCCCACCTTCCTTCACTTTCCTTCACTTTCCTCTCCTTTCCTCCCCTCAATTTCTCTCCAGTCTACCTTCCCTGGCAACAATCAGCCACACAAAGTCCATGGCAGCTGTCATACTCCGGACTTGATCAACGGTGTTATTCGACATATCGACGAGCCCCAACAACAGCGCTTCATTACGGCCGCTCTTTTTACACACGAAGGTAGCCACTCCCTTCCCTGCTCGCGTGCGAGTACCTACGCAACTCTGCGCTCCCAACTTTTGAGACACCTTTTGACTTTGCGATATCGCAGTCTCCAACCTCCCCTTGCTCCCGTCAATCATTTCTCTACAGCTCTCAGAAAACTTACACGCTCAGTCGCAGGTGTTATCACAAGTCGCAGTCATGGCGTCCACTTCCTGGCGACCAAACATGACCCTCAAAGAGTGTCTACTACCTATGAGGGGCATGCTATGGGAAGATCGCCCACACATTCTACGCAGCCTTGAGTACGACGAAATTATTCTCCGCTCCTTCAGAGAGAACTACATCCCCATTGCTCCTGGCAATATTTCCTTCGAGGTGACGATGCTCGTCTTTGTTGCCAACCAGAAAGTTGGCCGTCACCACAAGGCTGTCGACTACGCACCCGGCAAAGAGTACGACTTTTTCGCAAAACTTGCTAACTGGAACGGCAATGGAGGCAAAATGCCAACACATATCTACGCCGAGCTGTTTCGTGAGCTCATCGCCGCTCGAGTTCGCTTCATGCGACGCCATCGCGATTCAGCAGAGACTCCGTCGCAGTTGGCCGTACAGTTGAGTGAGCTGGCCAGGCATATGTACGGCCGTTACAGTGACGAGGACTTGTCAAGACGGATTGATGAGGAGATTTTGAAAGCGGAGGAGGATCAGGGTTCTTCGACGGGAGGCAACCTTGGAGAAGCAGAGTCAACTGAGCTTTCCAAGAACCTAGAGCCTTCAGCACAGGATTGACGTTGCGGTCAGCATGCTCTTGAAAATTGGCCTGATAATTGTACCTCTATATACTACAGAAGTATAGTTCAATGCTGGTTTGTTCGTTAGCCTGGTACACCAAATTAGACTCATGACAACCCGCCCTGAATGCCGTAATCATACATGAATATGCATAATCATTGACCAAACATAAACCGTAAAATGCAAACTGCGCATAGGCAACCAAAATTGAAAACTTTTAACGCACAACAGGCCTCCGACAGCTCGTTCGGCCAACTACCTTTGCGGCTACCGTTCCAGGCTCCGTTTGCATACATAAAACAAACAAACAAACAAACAAGCGGCCAAATCGCCAGTCTTGTCAGTTGTCCATGTCCTACCAGTCCTGATATTTAAATTAATAAAAGATCTTGTTTCTACCCATCCTCCACCTCCGTCAGCTACCACAAATTCTTCAACACTCTTACAGATCATGACCACCCCAACATCATCACCACCAGATATCATGTCTAATATCAAGAGGGAACCGTCAGACAGAAAAAGCACGATGTCAACGCCCGCCACCAGCCCTACAAAGACCAGCCAGCGCGAGACTCTCACTTCCACCACTCCCACCGCTCCCACCACGGACCCAGATCCAAACCCATCACAGCTCCTTGACCTCCCAACCCTCACCGACACCTTCTCCCAACTGGTGCACAAACTCTCCGCCCTCGCCTCCGTCGTCTCGCAGGGCGGTAGCATCGCCATCGCCACTGGGTGTACCGCCACCGTCGCCGAGCGCAACAGCATTCCTGGCGCCAGCAGCATCCTCTCCCTAGCCGAAGTAGCCGAGCTACAAACCATTCGAAGAGTAATTGATACAGCGACGGAGGTACATGCCCGTTTCAGGCGCGAGATGCGGCAGTTGAGCAAGCAGCATCACAAGTCCAGCGAGATGGTGCGCTCTCGACTGGTTAGTTTACAGGCTAAGAATCCCAGGTCAAAGCACCATAGAAGGAAGCTCAGGGGTGGGAGGATGACTGGTGGGAGAGCCGATTCTAAGATCGCAGCCGGTTCGATCGGGTCACAACTTCCAAACTTTGGTCCGGATTTAATCCCCAGAAAACATCGTGGTTCTGTTGGGGACCTCCTGCGGGGTACGTGTTTCGAGGGTGTCCAGAATTCTACGTCCACGCTTGAAGGCAGTGTTGCAACGCCCGACTCTGCTCAGACACACAAGTCGTCTGTTGAAGGCAGTCAGCAAAGCGCAAAGCATAACTTTGGCGATGGGGAGGGGCGTGAAGAGACGGTTGTCTTGGAGGAGAAGTAAGAGCAGCTCGGCGTAGGATTCATGCCTTCTTCAGACCCTCGGGAGTGTCCGCGTGTACGTTAGGAGGAGAAAGAGACACCGACTCACATGGCTGCTTCCAAGGTCAACGATGCAGCGGCGTCAGCAAACAGGGCAGGAGGGCAAGAAGATTCTGTATATTCCGGATTCAGCGTACTTTGAATCTCTCCGAGGTATATCCAAAATGACGAACAACATTCGGTCATGCTACGATCCCGTCCATAAAACCATAGAATTTTGATGTCTTCATCCCAGCCATAATTCAACTTTATAAGACCCAAGAGTGCCCAAGACCTCCTAGATATCGGGCCAAAACGACGCCTCGGCAACCATCAAGCTCTTCCATCTACCCTCCACTCTCCTCAGGATAGCCCCCTTAGCCGCATTCGCCACCGGGCCTTCTCCACCCGCAGCTTCGAGTAACTCGGACACGGCACCATCGATGATTCGTCCCAGCCGGTTAACAAAGAGTGCAAATTCCACGCTGCTCCAATTGGGGATGAACTCATTTCTCAGGGCGCCGCCATCCGCATCCTGCGTACCCGGTGCAGATCTATCGCCGGAAGCGCTGTTCGGGGGAGGAGGGGGCTGGAACGGCTGAATGCTGACGTGTGGCGAGGAGAATGCGGAAAGCGCTTCGCGGGATGGGGCGGGGGAAGTGACAGGAGTTGTGGTAGTGAAGGTATGCGGGGGCGTTGTATATTGTCTCGGGGCACTGGGGGCGCTGTTTGAGGACGAAGACTCTTGGCCTTGGGCGCCAGCGGAGCGGGAGGTGGCGCCCGCAGAATATTTGTTTTGTAGAGATTTAGCATAGGACCAGGCGGCTAAGTAGGCGAGCTCGGTGCCATAGAAGGTGAGAGCGCCTTCGAGCCATGGTAGAGCGGGAGGAGGATGAACTGGTTGCTCCTCTGGTTCGTCTTCATCGTCAGGCTGTGATTCTTTGTCCTTCTCACTCTCGCTGGCTTTCGCGATCTGGTCAGGATCAGGGGTAGAGGACGGGTCGTCGGGCGATGACTTGTCAGCGGATACGGCAACGACGAGACCGCGCGCGGGTGCTACGGGGATGGGTGCAGGTATGATGGTGGAGAAGAGCTCGGAAATCTGCAGCAAGCCAGGGAGCTTTTGCTCATCGGGAATGGTGAGAACGTTGGCGGCAGGGGCGTGGAGATGGTGTTCGACACTGGTACTGGTGCTGGTACTGACGCTCTTCGCTGTTGCGGCGGGACTAGTGAGGTCAATTTTCAAGCCGTAACGCTCGGCAACTTCGATGAACATTCTCTCCTCTCTGCGGACGGCGCCAAGGGCTTCGATCAGCCAGTCCACCAGCTGGGTTTCCCACTGCTCGGGTTCGGGCTCGGATCCATCTTGCTTGGGCGCCGGGATCTTCTGGGGCAAGTCGATGGTAGAAAGAAGCTTTCCGGCGGCGCGGATATAACTGAAGCGTGTCAATGCCAGTTGGCTTTGAGTGATGAGAGAAGCGGCCTACCTGTGGATGTACAGCCTGTCGTTGGCGAGCCAGCGACTCAGGACGTCCTTGGGGAGCTCACCCTTGGCAGCTGCCTCGAGAAACGGATGCTGTGTGGCCGTCTGGAATTCGTACCCGTACGTTGTCAGGAGATGTTCGGTGAGGCACCATTTGGGTCGCTTTGGCGGCTGTTTCAGTTCTGTTTGTGGTGTTGGTACCGGTGGCTCAAAAGGTCCCCGTGTTGGCCCAGACTGTGCGGTCGAGGATGCCATTGCGTATGACGTAAATGGCGGGGTAGCGGAGTCAGGAACCGATGGAGACGGGACGGGACGAACGTGGCAGATGCAGGAGATGCAAATGTATGAGGTGCAGGAGCAGGGGAAATCAGCGGGAAAAAGTCTTGTGCGTGAGAATGCGCGGCAATCAGTGTGAGGTTAAGGACATGATACTGAAGCAGCCGTGAATTGGATGGAGGGGGCAGATGAATATGCAAATCAAGGAAACAGCAAAAGAGAGTCATCGGAATGCCGTGTCACAGCCAAGCACATCCCCCTGTCACGTGGGGCGCCAGTTATGACTTGGGTTAGCGTATGCACCTCAGTGGAGCGGCGGGACTGCGGGAGCCTCCACCAAAATGGATCCAACGACCCTCGTCTGACACGCATTACTTGCCCGCTGCGAGGAGGATATCACCAATGGATATGAGAGGCATGACGAATATGAGTTTATTCCTTTCAAGCTTGTATAAAGGTCTCCCTTAGATCGTTCAATGTGTACATTACTTTTGCCAACGTCCATCGATGCCATAGGCCTGGCACATGCAGGTGTCGATTTGGCCCGTAGCATTAGGATGTGGCCTCACATTGCCAGTAGTGCCACAAGGCACGACATTGGCCTGTATACCTACAATGTGCGGATTCAGGAAAGGGGTCAGCAAGAAAATCTCCATGAAAACATCCGAGGGTCTGCCTACATCCAGCTTGTCGATCTTGATTGCGGGTTCTTCCAACGCAGCTTTCTTTCACACGCATCGCACGGCAACAATCATAATGGTGGAATGTCCTTGCTATATTGCTACAAAGTTGAGAATCATAATCATTCGCGCAAGAGGATATTGATAGAGGAAAAAGGTGCTAAATGACAAGATGTGCGTGGACAGGCAGCGGCGAAGTAGTAAACAAACCCCAGCGTATATTTTTCTAATAAAGGGGAACAGACCCAAAAACATTAAAAAAAACGTAACAAAGGAACAATACTTGACTTATGGAGTGTGACAGCATGGACTTCGCGCGTAAGCACAGGATAGGTTCTGCCAACTACAACTGTTTAAAGAACTGGGGCCACATGTGGGAATGGAATCCATCGCCTCAAGGTGAGGGCGCCTCAGGCGTGCCTCAATGACCGCTCAGCCATTGTCCCAAAGTTGACCTTAGGGTATCGTCCTTGTTGGAGACCTCAGCACTTGACCTTCTCTATATAGGGCCTATCTGCAGGCTTGGGGCTAGGTGGCAGTCAATGGGGCTGGGCTGGGCTGTAGGGGGTGCTACGTCCGGCAAGAATGTCCCGGCTGGTCGGTACGTTCCGGCAAGTCACTCTGCCCGCTCAAGGCGGCACAGTTGTCGAACTTGCTTGAATTTGAAAGTCCGAAGCGCCCGCAGTACACAGCTTCAATCTTTTCACCATAGGCTTCTCCGAATCTCCTGTCCGGTGACAACTTACCACCTGGTGCTTGGAAGATGGGCTGATTTCCTTCCTCACAATATGATGCGTGGAGACCAGCGTAGAGCGAAATGATAGATGTGTTGATTGTTGTTCTATCTAACTCTATCTTAGAGTTGACTGGCTGTCAGTCAAGCCTTATATGCTTGATTGCAGCGAAGGTGGACGCTTCCCTCAATGGGGCTCCACTTCCCTTTAACAGACAAGGTGCTAACGGGGGAAACCCCGTGTCACAATACAATATAAATTCAGCCCTATCACAATGCATGGCCACCTATGCGAGGATGTAGCATGAAGAAGCAAGGAGGTGATGGGCGCTATGATCCTTCCCCAAATGCCCCTGCATTGGAGGTGTCCCTTAGCGCGGACGTGTTGTTTGCAAGCTCGATGTTGTTGGCCAACCGTGCCTTTGAGGCTATTCAATGTGCTCCCGCTCAGGGGCACCTCGCTTCCAGTAGGTGTGGTCTTCCTGATTTCTGTTTCTCTTTTTCGTTCCTACTCTATAGAGGTAAATAAGTTCCTATATGTTCTCGTCTTTCCGCATCCACCAGATGTACTTGGAGTCCTTTGAACAAGGGAACTTGACCTTACGGTTTACCATCCTCGTCATCAAGGGCATTAACGTGACCGCTCACTTGCTCACATACATCTACTCGAGGAAATCTCTTGAGCTCGTTCTAGAAGTACAAAAGGAGGAGGGGATTGGGCTCTACGTTACTCTCACGATCAGGTGATTAAAGGGAAAGTTACCTAAAGATGGCTCCAGCTCAGCAAACATGATCCAAGAATGACAGTCTACTTATAGACGAGTTGGAAGTGTTGTTCAAGCATGGGTATCCTTCATTCCTCAAAGCTTTGTCACAAAGTAGTTCGCACTTTTGCCACAACGAAGCTAGCCATGAACTATGTAATCGAGCCCGGCTCCCGCATGTTTCATCTACGTCGTATCTTGACCCAAATAATGACCGTCGACTTCTTTTTTTTAATATTTGCTTTTTTTAATTTTTCTTTTTCTCAGTTAAATTCTTCTTTATTTATAATTTTTTTTCTTTGATTTTTTTCAAAATTTTAAATTTTTTTTTTTTTTTCTCAACAATACGCCCGTTTCGGAACACTGAATCTCAACTGCTCCGACAGCAGACACTGGCACAAGTGGTATGAGCATCATGGAAGATATGACGGTATCTGCTATCAGCCTGCCCTTAAGGACCGGTTACATTAGTGGAGATCTCAAGTTCCTTCTCGGTTGCCGTGCCTACCTTACATGTTGTATAATAACAAGCAAAGAGCAAAAAATGTGCTTTTCATCTCATCTCGAACACGATACGCGCTTTCGCTATTCTGCTATTGGTAGAATGGAAAGATAGCAAACGCAAAGCTGGAGAGAAATTTCAGGCACCAATTCTCTCTCCTGCCCTCGATCCCGTCACTCGTACTCGCTGATTCTCTCTCCCTCCTTAAATTTTCAACTTCGACCACAACTTCTTCTCTTCCTCGACAACCGCGAGAATCACGACGAGATCATCTTAACATAACAGCGCACACACTTCATATAAGTACGGAAGATATATCCTCGCAGGCGCTTATTATACAGTATATAAATTGCTGACCTCAACGCTCTTTCAGTTCTCGTTGACGTTATCACGCGTTTGATCAAGTTCTGACCCACGTGCTCCCCACCAGAACGTAAGTTCAAAGCCAACTCTAACCATGTCGCAAGGGTTAAGCGATTTCTCACATGAACTATCGTAAAATCATGAGCATAATGGATAACCGCTGACCCTTTGTTGAGTACAGGTACTTCACTTCAAAATGTCTGCTCCCACCCGGTCGCCCTCTCTTTACCAAATCCTCCCCAAGATGGGGCTCCGTTGGAATTACCACCACGGCCGAAACATCCTGCGGCCTGAGCGCCGTGATGTTGTTGGTGTCGCGGTTCTGCAGGTGCTCGTTGAGCGGGTACATCCCAACATGAGGATGACCTCGAGCCCCGCCAAGCAGGAGGTTGAGCGTCTGCTTGTCGACATAGTCGACACATCCACGCGCCTTGTGCGCAACAACACGGCGATGCTCGACCCAGTCGATTTCATGGCCGGCATCGGCATGACTGGCGTCGGCGAGGACGGTTTCGACATCTGGGACTGGGAGGATGAGTCCTTCCTCGAACAGGCTCGTGTGGGCACCGAGCTTGGGGAGCTCCTCAACCCCCGTATTTTTCAGGCCCTTTTTATGGCTATCATTGAGGCGCGGCAGCGTTTCCGCAGCTTTGCTGCAGAGCACCTTCGCGCGGAGATCCCTCATCGCTGCTGTCCTCTGGCGGCTGCAGTTGACAGATTTCTGGAGGCTGCTGTGTTCTGGGATGTTACCAGCATGCCGATTCAGTTTTCAATCTAGGAGCCTGATGACAAGAAGATGGGCGGTATGAATAGCGCAGAGTCGGAGGAAGGGGCTGAGGAGGAGTGAGGTGGAGGAATACGCCCAGGGATTCGAGGGTGGTTTTGACGAGGAGGACGAGGATGATATCCCCATGGAGGAGTGAGATGACATGACGGGTGGGTCTACATGTGATTATTGCACTGCCGGGAATAGCTCTTCTCACATCATTTGTCAAGTGCATGATGGAATATGGATTGATGCATGGGTTAAAATATAACAATCGGAACCCTCTCAAAGTTGTCGTGCAGGAAAGTTTAGGGACCTTCGACAACAGATAAGAATGACACCATGAATATCCTGCTCAGTGAATTGATACCTTCTCACCCGCATATATGGACCTCTTGAATCATATCTGATGGCTTACCGGAATTAAATTCGCTATCGCTGCGACGTTTCGCCAGAGTGTCCATGCTGCTCGGTGTCCGGCTAACCTGTGCCGACCGCGAGCCCCCGACTGTGAAGTAGCGCTAATGATGAGAAACGATTAAGAAAACAATGATATTCTTATTCCCAAGCTAGGTATGAATACATACAGTGCCATAGTGACATGGAATCCCTTTCTAGGCTTTCGATAGGCGAAACCTTGCGACGACGGACGTCTCTGGACTAAAATCCCCGCTTCATACCTAGGCCGCGATCGAATCGCGCCATCTGCTACCAAATTCTAACTGTGACGGTTTCCACCTCACCGCCCTTGTGAACAAAACCGCATATGATCCGACTACTAGAACACCTGGAGCACCGCTGTCTCGCCTAATCGTATACCGCCTTCCACCCTCACTGACGTTACCAGTCTGCCTCCCCCCTTCCGTTTGCTCACGAGACGATT